>NC_142692.1:48720412-49023442 GCF_029641045.1 Salvia hispanica | reverse complement strand
GAACTATTGCTTATGAAAAATGACTTAAAGGTAGTCCCGCACTTCTATTTTCGTCCGTTCCACAAAAATATTTGCATTCTATTTTTAAAAAGTTATATTAATTTAATAATATAGGTCTCACTATTCACTAACATTACTTTAACTATCACTCTCTTCTCTCTCTTACTTTATCAATTTTACCCATATTTTTATGGGACGAATGGAGTACCGTTTAATACTGTCTTTATAAAATTGTAATATACATATATTATATATCTTGATTATTGGACGTAAGTGCATACCTCATCAAATTTATCTGTACTAAGAAGATAGTAATAACTGAAAGCAATAGAATTTAATGAGAATACTTTTTGAATTCATATGAAACAAATCAAGCACCTACCAAACTATTAAAGATGAAATACTTTTGTGCATAGATAATATAGTACGTATCTTTTAATTATTAAAGTGATTTCGCTAATCAATTTACAAGTAAAGTAATATATTGTTGAGTTGATCTTATTATTGAATAGAATTCCAATACATAACTTGAATTTAGAAATACCAATACATAGCTTGATTCATTGAGCAAGTGTAAATATATACATCATCAAATTCATTATTAACTACTAAGAACATAGTAATTGAAAGTAAATTTTCAGAGGATTTAATGAAGGGACTTTTATAACGTAAATTTTACGAAAGAAATCATCAATATTGTTTTTTGACAACTAAGTATTTATTTAACAGTTTAAAACTAATCAGGACTTTGTTGTAAATACAGTCGAATATTTATATTTAAACGAATGTATATCAAAAAGCGATGTGCAAAATATTATAGGTAATTTAGTTTGCAATAATATTCTGCCAAATAAGAATGTAATCAAATGCAAACTATGATTTGTACCATTAGAAAATGTCAACAGATGATAAAATCATAGCAACAGAAAATGTCAACACAATGTCAACGGTTGATAATGTGTTGATATTGCGTTGATACTGCGTTTATACTGCGTTTATACTGCGTTTACATTTGTTATTGCTACTATTTTATCATCTATTGATATTTTTTAACGATCCAAATTAGTATATTTTGGAATTTGTACAATATATGGATTTGCATTTTATTACCCCGCTGAAAATCTATACTTTTGTACAAATTGAGTTCGAGCGTGACAAAAATTCAAATATTCTTGAAACAATTTCCAATCGACTCGTTAGCCAAATTAAGTAAACCTCATCCTTAGTAAATTTATTTTGAGTGAGAAAAAGTTCATATGGGCTATCAAAATTCAAAACTCATTCAGGTGAGTGGTGATGGTGTGACTGTTTTATTTATTCAATCTAACCGCATCTAATTATTTGATAAAATATTTATTTTTCTTTCATTCACATACACAGTCTTAAACGTAATATATAGTATAAATTTTACTTTCCATTAGTGATCCCAACTCAATCTAATTAAATATTTTCCTTTTCACACTATAAGATTTATAATTAATTCAACTAAATTATAAAAAAATGACTAATTTTTGTTATGTAAAATATTATTGTATATTTTAAATTTATGATAGAAATTAGTAATTTTTTGTATTATTGAAGTGTGTCATAATTTTTTTTGAAAAATAAAGAAATGCATACAAAATAAACAAACTAAGTTTCAAATTAAAGAGAGAAAAAATAATAAAAAATCAATTACCAAACCTATTAATGAAAATATAATCAAATGGAAATGAGAAAATTACTCCGGGGAAAATATAATTCGACACCATAAACTAAGTATAGAATCATACGATGACATGAGTATTTTACCCTCCTCTTTAGTCTACTCTTTCCATCCTTATAAAATTGAGGGTCACACCTCCTAATCTTAAATTTGAAATAATCACAAGATTCGTGCTAATGTTATCTTCCATAGTTTCTAACATTTTTTTTATAGTTACCAAGATAATTCACTGACAGACTCAGTAATTAATTTCCGGGCTGATTTATAGGCACTTAATGAATGAGATGAGTCATGACTATTTAGTTAAGGATGATGAATGAGTCTCATGCCACTCGACTACACATTCGACAATCTATTACATCCTTCAGTTCTATCACAACTAGAACGTTTATTTTTATCATATAAATTAAAAATGGAGCATTTAGTAAAATAATAGATAGAAATAGTAAAAGAAATAATAAGATAAATTATTAAATATAGAACAAAGTGAGAGTTAATAAAATATAAAGATTAAATGTATTAAATTTTTTGCTATATTAATTAAATGATTCAACGATGGTGGAATGATAAAAAATAAAATAAAACAATAGGACGAATGAACTAAAGTATTAATTATCAAATAATCATTCATAGATTTGAACTCACAGAGGTATATAAAATTTATAGAGACAAAGAATTTCATTGAAATAATTGAATAACTAAAAAGATGTAACAGATGGATAAAAAAATATTAACATTATAACATAAAAATGTATTGTAAAATATTGATAATTTTTTTTATTAGGGTAAAATATAACGATAAATTAATACAATTAGGAGTATTCTTTTTTTCTTTTGTCATTACCTGAATATCTTACATTGATCGTATATAATAATAAAAGTGTGTACGACAATAATAATAAAATAACAATAATCAAATTATTTATTTATTTATTATTATTATTATTATTATTATTATTATTATTATTATTATTATTATTATTATTATTATTATTATTATTATTATTATTATTGTGTTTAATTGGTGTGTTTTAGTGCTAAACAGCCTGATTTACGAATTCAAATCAGTCCACACAAAATATGCAAATGAAATTGATGGCGCCGGTGAATTTCATCTCCGGCGATCGGAATATCAGGAAAAAACCTTCTGCTTATTTCCAGAAACTTGAGTTGTCTCTTTTAATATTGTTGTTTGCTTCGAAATTTTTCCTTGTTGAACCCTATATGTGAGAGTGTTTCTGATAATTTAGTGTTTTTATCCATGTTCAGGTAATCGGAGTTTCTAGGTCGCCCCTTCCGAAGACAAGCTATCAATCTCCATCATCTATGTAAACTCTTCACTTAATGGGGGTTTATTTTACCATTTTTAACCCATAATTTCACCTGAATACTTCTAAAAAGTGCCAATTGTTTCATCCTTTGGATAATTACAATGCATATTTAAGATTAATGTTTAAATGCTTCAAATGCTATGTGTGTGTAATTTTTTTTATAATCCTGTTTTTTTTTTTGGTTTAGTCATTGTGATCAATTGCTATGTAGCATTCAGCTAGTTGCTACACATGACAATCTCTATTTCAATATTACTTCTTCTGCTTCATATGAATATCACAGTAATCTGCGTACGATCTGACATAGTCGAAAGTTCTTGAGGAATTCGATTAGTATTTGAAATAGGTTGTCTTGTTAAGTGCTTTATGGCTAATATAGAGAATCTACTTATAGTCATGACCACACTGTACATCCTCTAGCCCTTTCTTACTGAGGTTTTTCATCATTTTAGGTGGTTTGGTTAAAATACAGATTAATTCCAAAGTATAAAATGGAAAAAATCTTCCCTTCTGTTGCTCTCATGCATCTTTTGCATGATCAGTGGTCCATATATCATACCTCCCTTAAAGTGGCTCAATGACAGTATTTGGAAACAGGAAACTAAATTCAAAATGGATCTCTTATATTAGGTTGCAGGTTTATTGATTTTCTAAAATCTATTTAATGCAAATTTGCAGGTTTCTCGATTTTCTGAATTCATCTAAAATTCTTTTTTCTATAAATGCTGGTTGCATATAGTAACCCCACACCCCTCTCCTTTTGCTTATATATCGAACATGAGCTCTGCTCTGATAGTAATTTTCATGTTATCTGTGGTGCTTTATAAAGTTAAAAGCCTTAAAACTATGAACTTTGATTAGTTCTGTAATTACAACATGACTTCTAGGTTGTAGCAATTATATCACTACTCTTTTTTTGGCAATTAAAACACGATTAGTTTTAAAAGGAAACAGAAGTTAGTGTCTGGGTGTTGCGTTAAAGAGGTCGTGCTATATTTACAGCACTAACTAAAGTTCAAAATTTTAAGACTACTAGGCCTAGGCATTGTTCATGGGGTTAAACTGTTTCTCAGTAATTCAATATTAGACTCTGATGCTTTCTATGTTAATCTTTGATTACTCAACACATTAAGTTAATGGAAATAAATAAAATTCATTTCAAGCTTCAGATTATGTTAAAGGCTCTCATCATACACTAGTTTTTTGGATGTTTGAAGTTGCTGATAGTCTCTATATTGTCAATTGAAGATGGAATTTGGATATTCCTTTCCATAAATCTACTAATTTTTCCTAGCTCACGCAAATCATAACTCAGAAAAAAAAATTGGACATCTAGCAGCATTATGTAAGGGTTTGCAATAATTTTGTTTGATAAAAGATAAGTGAATAATAATTAATCTATACATATTATAAAGAAGCCTTGTTTTTGTTTGCCTATTATTACATCCCTATTATATACTTCAATTTAATGATAGACTTATCAATTCATCAATTATCATTATAAAATTTGTATTCTCATGAATTTTGAATTTAAATGCTTGTTATGTTGTAAAGATAGTAATGTAATTAAAAATGAATAGGTTTTCTGTGATGTTTTTTTTTTTCATATCTGAAATTCTTCAAGATTTTGAAAATATTATCTATTTTTACATATTTATCTACTCCATTAATCCAATACTTCGTGTGTGTGTGTCACACGTACCATCCCGCTAGTTTGTGTAAAAGCACTTGCAACATCCTTTCCACAAATCCAAGTGTATACATTTTCATTTATCTTAACCTCCTTTTAGAATTTACATGTCTAATAACATGTGAGGCAATTAGTTCTTACTGCATTGGAGCTTTCACAGCCATAGTAACTAGCAATTCAAACCAAGATATTTCCAAATAAATCACCAATATAAATGCTCTCGACGAATTGACTTTTATTTAGCACTTCTTAATTGCTTTCGACGCCAATGGTTGGTGCCAGATTTATTTTCGACGGTTACAACTTGATAAACAACAAAATTAGTTGAAGTCATAGCATGGCTGTAAGGACTTGCATTATCTCTACATTGGGATAAAAAAGCATAGCCTTAAGTTTCCTTCAAGCGGTTGATTTATCTTGTACTACACGAGGAATGTGAATAACGTGACCAGATAGTGATTCTCAGACACCTTTTTCATACGTTTGCACAAAATTCTGAAACGTGGCTAGGCTTTGTAATGGCTCCTGCCCCAACTCACTATAAAAGCAGTACCCAGCGGAGAACATGCACACCATTGAAGCTATACATATCAGTATATGTGCTTGTACCTGCTTCAAAAATATCTCCTTCCTTAAGAAATTATTCTTGTTTTTTTAGAATACTTAGCTCAAATGGATCATGAAGTTTCCATTGCTATATACAAAACTTGGGCTGATGAAAACTATGATAGACTTTATCATAGTTATGCATATGTTACTTTCTTGGCAGGTGATGGTGATTATGTGAAAGGTGTTGTTTGTCTGGCAAAGGGATTAAAGAAGGTGAAAGCAGCTTATCCACTGGTGGTGGCAGTTTTACCTGATGTGCCAGAGGATCATCGCAACATCCTCTTGAACCAGGGATGTATCATTCGTGAGATTAGACCAGTTCACCCACCTGTCAGCAACAAGGGGAGCTCATTTGCCAGGGATTATTTTGCTGTCAACTACAGTAAACTTCGGCTTTGGAAGGTGAGCCTTTTCAACCAGCGAGTGCTTTTTTTTTTTTTTTTTTTTTTTTATCAATTTTCAGGTGTGGTGATTATTACATTAGGACAATTTTCACAAATGCATGTTTAAGCTGAGTTTTGAGGAAGTGTATCCTTTCTTATATATTTATTTCCATATAGTTCATTGATATTAGAATTTTTACTATATAAGTAGGCATAGTAAGAGACATAATATACCCAAATTAAAATGAAGGATGTGTTTTTATAATTTGTTCAGTTTACGGAGTACTGGAAGATGATTTACCTGGATGCAGACATCCAAGTGCTTGGCAATATGGACAACCTCTTTTCTATGCCTTCTGGTATCTTCTATGCTGTGATGGATTGCTTGTGTGAGATGGATGGTGTCCCTTGTCCACATGTGGTCCAATGGCCTCAAGAACTGGGTGAAAGACCTCTTGCTTATCTAAATTGTGGCATGTTTATTTTTGAACCTTCCCGTTACACATATGTCCGCCTCCTGCGCACCCTTAAAGTCACACCAGCCACCCCGTTTGCAGAGCAGGTAGAATGCAAAATACTTGATGAATATTAAATATGTTGGCTGCTTCGTGATCTAAATTAGAGATCTTCACACATGTGTGTCTCTGTTGTTCAATCTGCAGGATTTCCTTAACATGTTCTTCAAAGACATCTCGAAGCCACTCCACCATATCTACAACTTGCTACTGCCAATGCTTTGGCGCCACCCCGAGGAAGTGGAGCTTGACAAGGTGAAGGCAATTCACTTCTGTCTCCCTGGTTCAAAGCCGTGGGACTATACCGGGGAAGAGGAGAATATGGATAGAGAAGATGTGAAAATGTTGGTTTCCCGCTGGTGGGCAATGTATTGCGGTGCTCCAGTGGACCTCCCCTGCACTAGAGCTTGGCAGGGTTATAATGGAGCTAGTAGGTTGGGATGGCTTTTTAATGGAGCTAGGAGCTGGGGTTTCAACTGGGGATTTTTAACTGGAGCTAGTAGCTGGGGTTCTGGCTGATGATAATGTATCTTTTACCTAAATAAAGGAGGCTCACAATAGATGTGGATGCCTTTAGTTTGCATGTTGCAGTCGGATTTGCTCATAACCTTTGCATCTGCGATGCAGGAGAACTATCTATATTATCCAAACTTATTTGTACCATTGCAGTGCAAACTTGTGTGTAAATCTCTACTTAGACATGTTTCTATTACTATGAATAAAGAAGGATTTTCTTTTCTCTCAATAATTAGTGGCTACACTGTTATGGGATGTGATGATTTGTAATTTGCTTGAATCTTCAGTCAGTCATATTTCAGAGCAAACAATTATCTAGGGATCAATGAGATCTGAGTCCAGTGTTGCCTCAGAAATGAGGTTTTGAGCGGTTGGTTCCATTTAAGTGTCATATTACTAAGGGGTTGTTTCACTCTTCATGATTTATGATAGTCGATAGACATGATTGATTGTTTTTATCTTCTGTATTAGGAATTTTCCGTTCCTACCCTTTTTAAATGGATTAAAAAATCAAGCAAGTTAGCTCAGATTTGTTCAAGGGTCCTTAAGATATCTCAAAGTTCCAATTTGCCTTAGTGAATTCTGAGGAGTATGCAATGAGTCTATTCATTAGTGATTTTACATTTTGCCTGAAATTGTTCCCTCATTAATTGGGATGGTTTTATGCCATATACATTAATCACTGACACCAATTTCTTCGTAATATATTAGAATGAACTTTGCCTCTGAAAATGCTATTCATCAATCACCACATTCAGGTAAGATTAACCATTTATTTGTGGAAAGGTTAATAGCGATTACAAAACAAAAAGTTGAATAAAAAAGTAAAATGGATATTCAAAATTATTAACAGAGATTAAAATGCAGTAGTCTTTTTTTTTTGTTTTTCCAAGAGAATCAATAATAGTTTCTCATCTACTTGGGATGCTTGAACCTGTGACTTATTTGGGATGCTTGAACCTGTGACTTATTAGTTAGAGTTGATGCATATTACCAACTGAGATGTGTTTCATCGTCAACACTAATTAAAATGTTCTCATCAAATAATGCATGTTAGTATTTGTGTCAAACAAGAACTCAACGCACACATCAGTTTATTTTGAAAGAAGAAAGAAGCATAATATAGTAATATGGATCCATAGATGAATTCAGAAAATAAACATGCACTTCAGATGCTCAGAACGATTTCAAGAATCCGAATTATCAAAGAATCAGTCTCCACAAGCAACATAGTCGTCGCATATACAAATCTGAGTTTACTGAAACTGAATCACCTAACCTTCTTCTATCATTGTTTTCCAAACAGAACGCTCAACAATAACATAAACGGGCCAAGTATACAGAACGAACTTGAGATACGTTTCCCTGCTAGCAGGTCATCTCCCCAATAAGGCGACTCGCTCCTTCTGTACTGCCTGTGCCAAACTTATGTCAAACAACTCACATCGAATTGGCATCTCCATCTCGTAGAAAGGGTTCTTCAAGACATAATCTGTGTATAACTCATATATATGTTTCAACAGATTCTCCATATGCTGAGTTCCAGGCTCACAAACCACAAAGAATTTAGTACCTAATTCATGACATCAAATGAGAAAATATCAAGTTATCAACCCCAAAAAGTTTCAAGAATCACTAGGCAGTATATAAAGGGGCGGTGACAAGATGTATAAAATTGCATTTTGTGTAATTGGCAGTCCTGAACTTACAAAGGAGCAATCATAAAAACACATGCAAACCTACCACACCTCCAGGTTCAAGACCATTTCTACCTAGATCTTTTTTAAAAAGTAGTAACAAATTTTATCAGTTTATTGCTAGACTAGCATAAGGCAGACAAAGAAAAAGCAGCCAGTACATGACTCCAGGCAGACCATTTATTTGGTTATCCAAAATTAAGTTCCACGTCCACATGGTGAAGCTTTTACATCCTTAAACTCGAACTTCTCAACATAGATGATAATTAAACTATAATGCATAAATGCTGATATTTAATGACGATCTCAACTGCGCGTGCAGCCATGCACTGGTGCTCTTCCAAGATGAGGCATAATACTTTAAGGATGTAACAAAGCCGAGTCAACCTGAGTATTGTGAAACTCAAGCTTGACTCATTGTTTATTGATACGATCCCACATTGGTATCACACGAAAGTGTGGAATAGCATATAATAGGGAGTCAACCCTTTACCTTTGACCATGGTTTTGGGTTAAGTTAGGGCTTCCTATCTTATATGCTTATCAATTTGGTGCGGTGAATGTGGATCCGGATGTCCTACGGAAAGGGGCTACCCGTAGGTGTGACCAAAGGGGTGCCACCAAAAAATGTGGGCCCGAAGGAAAAGGGCAGCAAAGGGGATGGTGGGCCCGTGGCTTTGGGTTTGCCACCTGGCGTGTGCCGTCCGTGGACGTCCGGTTTAAAAGAGGGATGGATTGATACGATCCCACATCGGTTTCACACGAAAGTGTGGAATAGCATATAATAGGGAGTCAACCCTTTACCTTTGACCATGGTTTTGGTTTAAGTTAGGGCTTCCTATCATATATGCTTATCATTTATCGAGTCAAGCTCGAGCATTAAGTAATGAGCATTCAAATCTCACACAATTATTCAAGCTTAATGGAGCCTAAACGAAATTTCTAAGTTTTGATTTAAATTTAAATACTTGTCATCTTTTAAAATTATGAGTAATAATATATCTGTGCACCATAAATTGATGCATGAATCATGCCAGGAAGCAATCTATATTAGTTAATCACCAGAATGGTGAATCCTCGTCATGTTCCCAACTTCTCACAACAATCTCAAATGATATTGACAAACTGTTCAATAAGGCATATGGCAGTGTTGCAATTATCTGATTTAAAGTACATGTTCAACCAGACAACAACCAATGCTGAGTGTTCGAGCAACACCAGGTCTCCTCTCTAGGTGGCTCTGACTTTTGTTCATCATCAGTTTCCTAGAAAAGATAGTATCTAGGAATAGGACAAGAATAAAATATTGTCCTGATATCTGATAGGACAAGCATATGCAATATGATTATCCTGAAGATTTAGTATATAAAATTTTTCCCTTTCTTAGCCAAAAATTATTTAGACATTTTCCTTAGGCCTCGATGCAAGCAAACTAACTAGCATGGTCCTACTTTATGCTGATTCTTTAATACTAAAGCATAAATGTAACAAGACATGGTTATTTACCTCCAGTGATAGCTACCGGCAACTCTAATAAGAATTATACATGTGTCAGTGAAATTAAATCCTCACTTCCAGGGGAAATACATGTATGTCTATCTATTAGTTGAGCAATGAGTGTGTGCATATATGCATCAACATAAGTATCTAGTTACTTCTTTACCCTAGGAACTAACACTCATGAAATCTGAAAAATGGAGCACTACATCCAATTTTTCTGGCTACAGAAATCAGAATAGCCTTGAATCAAAAGCAAGCACATAAATTAATTTAATACTACAAGAGGTGAGCAAGAAAACATGAGGATAAGCTATAAAATTTGTGGGATAAATGCAGGTTCTCATCACATTTTGCAAAATGACAACCTAGCGTTTGGAAGAAGATTTAGAGCGAATAAATTTTACCAACAGATCATGTATATCAGTGGCCACGGAAATGACTGACAACTTAAGCCCAATAGGAGGAAACAAAGAGAAGTTAAGAGCTAAAGATCAAAAGCAGAGCACAATGGAGCATCCTACCAACCATTTCCCTTCCGAACATCCTCCTTTTTAAGTGTGCTTTACGTACCAAGGCTTATGAACACTAACTCATTTGTTAGGAACGATTTGCTTTAGTTGCAGAATGCAGATCATAAACACTATGGAAATTGAAGATGAATAAGATTATTTTTTCCAAGACCTCTGATTCTACCCTCTGCAGCAGAAGAAATTTAAATCAGTTCTGTAAGAAACCTATCCAGCTCTAGCACTAGAGCTGAAATCACACCCCCTTCCCCCAGCCCGAACTCCACATTCACATTCAATCAACAGCATAGGAAGACAGGGAAGCAATTTAAGAAAAAAATAGTAGTATAAATAAATACTAGTGGTGAACAACACGGAAATCTTCTAACCAGTAAGAGACTGAAAACAGTGAAGATCGAAGGTATCAGCCTGAAGAAGCTCGATTCCAAAGCAGCCGGAAACGGGAGAGAGCTGCTGCGAGATGGCGTGCATAGAGTGCCACAGACTCGCTAACCTCAAACTGTCGTTTGTATCCATTCTTCCCGCCGATCCATAATCCTACATTCAGGAATTAGATTTATCTCTTGAATTCCAAAACATCGAACACAGAAGATTCAGAAGAAGACGTAGGTGGGGGAAAATAGGGATTTTACCTTATAGAAAATGAGACCCCCAGATTTATTGATGACGTAGAGGCTGTAAATCGCTGCCATGGATTTAATCTGTTACTCTGAGGTTTATGAGCTACCAAGGCTTCCGATTTCACGATCTGCAACCTTCCCTGATTAATTCCATGAATTTTTGCATAGGTTTAGCCCTGAAGATCGCAAAACTAAATTAAAATCTAATTTCAGAAATTCCTATGATAAAAGATTGGGTTCCGAAATTTATAGTTTTAAAAATTACGAATTCGTTCATCAAATTTTATGCTTTGTTTGGCAATTTTTCTTTTGATTAACATTTTTGTTTAACAGTGTTTAGAGACTTTATTTAAAAAAAACCGATAATTTTACCAAGTGGGTAAACGGTTTTCGGTTAATCGAGAATCAAACTGAAACCGGTCAGTTATCGGTTAACCGATAACTGATATTTACGGTTATCGGTTCGGTACCGGTTATACGTTTTTGCTCTAAATCGGTTATCGGTTATAACCGACAACTGTCGGTTATAACCGATAACCGAATTAAATTCAATTTTTATTTCAATTATATGTTTATTTAATAATAGAAGAAATTATAATTTACTTTCGAACTTTGTCACAATGGAAGACTCGTAATTTATATCTAAATTTTGTCAAAGTCTCGTATTGTAATGTCAAAGTCAAGTATCTAAACATTATTTTAAAAATAAGATCTCTTAAAGTAAATAAAGTGCTTAAAAACTAGTATGTTAAAACTAGTATAAACCAATTCGGTTAGTTCGGTTATAATCGATAACCGACCGGTTCTAACCTAGTCGGTTAATTAAGTAACCGAACCGAAGATCGGGTCGGTTCCGGTTAGTTTTTTGATGGAATTTTGGGGTCGGTTAACCGACATGTCGGTTCGGTTATTAACCCAACCGACCGAATACCCACCCCTAGTCTTGACCATCGTATGCTATATTTGACGATCATATAGACAATATGATTTGGATCGAATTAAGTACGAAAAACAGTCTTATCAAAACATTAATTTCCTGATTCTATACAAAATCATTTGTCATAAGTAGTGGCCTGAAGACAACAAAAGGTTCTAAATTGAATTATAAACACATACTCCCCCCGTCTACTATTGGAAGTCCCGTTTATTGGTGGCACGAGTTTTAAAAAAGGTTAAGAAAAGTGGATGGAAAAAAGTTAGTGGAATAATGGTCCCACTTGTATATATATTAGTTTTAAATGAGTTAATAGAAGGTGGTACCCTATTACCATTTATGATAAAAGTGAACCGGGACTCCTATTCGCGGACGGACTAAAATATAATAAGAACTCCTATTCGCGGACAGAGGCAGTAAAAGGTAAGACAGGTGAAAGAATGATCCAACATAGCCTTCCCATTACAAATCACCATCACCATTTTTCTCAACTCTGAATCATGTTCACATTATGAAGCTATATTGCCATTCACTATATGTCATCCTCAAAAGGTATCTGAAAACTCCGGCCAAAACTCAGCAGAAATGGAATTAGATTGGATGAAAATTGACTGATTATATATTTTAAGAGAAGAAACTAACTGGTTTATTGAAAAATACTACTCCTAGTAAAAATGAGAAATGAGAGCATAGGCATCCCACATCGAAATTATATAAACTAGAGAGGGTGATGAAAGTGGTATAAGAGAGGCAATTAGGAAATTGAATTAAGTATGATTCTTCAGGCAATTTTTGAAAGGGATGTGATGAGTGATAAATGCTCGCAATCAAATATGCGAGATGGATGCCCGCTCCGCCTGTTACGACAATGATGCATTCTCATTCTCTTTCTTTTATTAAATTAAAAAATTATTTTTTATAAATTAATTTTTGACTATACGTTACTATCAAATTAAAAACCAAATTTCACTAAAATTTGTACCTATAATTTTATATGGTACCTCAGTATACATTGTTAAGTTGGGTCACATTCTAATGCTTATAGCACCCTAATTCAAAATCAAGACCCAAATCTCTACCCTTAGATTTTAAAATGAGTGGATATCAAGACCCAAATCTCTACCCTTAGATTTTAAAATGAGTGGATGAGATTAAATCTTACGAATCTCAATAAATAGTAGACAAAATATCAACAAAATGGTAATATCGTTATTATTATGTTATCACATGATAATTTTCGTGAATGTTTTTTTATATCAACATAGTGTATTACAAATATCAACAATATGACATAAGAATATCAACACTAGTACAAGAAAATATCAACACATATTTATTGAGATTTTTACATGGTTTTATTGAGATTTTTTATGTATGTGTTGATAAAAATCTGATTATCAACATTTACGAAAACTAAAATAAAAAATATCAAATTTCATCATTCGAACGTCGTCGGAACATATGCAATTGAGATCTCGTTGGAATCCTTATAAAATTATCTTTAATTTGATATATTTTTTGCGAAAAAATAATTTAAATCGAGAGAGTTATGTAAATTAAAAGTTTTAAGATGATTTTAATGAGAGGGAATTGACATTAATATCTTCTAATTTTATTTATTATTTTACTTAATTAAAAATATAATTAATGTGACCTTATTTCAACTACTAGATTTTCTAATCTAATGGCTAAGATTTAGTTTTAGTTTGAGATTGCTAATTAGTTAGCGATTGATCACTCCCCTTGTTAAGTTTTCTCAACTAAATTTTATAGATTAATGGGAGAGTATGTTAATATTATTCATTTGGATTTTTCAATAGTGTTATTATTTATTCAAAATTAATTTAGTACATACAAAAACTTACCAAGCATATATATGCAATATGAGATTCATTCAGAATGCCTATAGTATTAATTGCAGAGTCCTAAAACTCAATTATACATACATACTATCTAGAATAACACTATCTACATATACTACTATAGTACTATATATGAAAAGTAACATGATCGCATGGGAAAAGGGTAGTCTCGAACAAGGTTGGAGCCAAAATGCATCCAAGCTTTCTTGTTTAAGACTGTTAAGAAAAAAAATAGAAAATGAGTGAGAAGATGCACTTGATTAATTAGGTGATGGATGGTAGGTACCTTGTTAGCAATGTTGTTAGAGAGCCAGTCGAGGCCCTCGTATAGGCCTTCTCCAGAGGTGGCGCACGCACTCTGGATATACCAATGGCGATCGCGAAAAGAGTGAAGCCCGAGCTTGTCAGTTATCTCAGCAGCATTCATAGCATTCGGAAGATCCTGTTTGTTAGCGAAAACTAGCACCACCGCATCCCGAAGCTCATCCTACATCACAAACCCTAACCCTAATTAATTCCTTATTCACTCCATCAAAAACTAGCTACTCATGTTTCTTTACCTCATTTAACATTCTATGCAGTTCATCCCTAGCCTCAATAACACGATCTCGATCGTTGCTATCAACCACGAAAATCAACCCTTGAGTGTTCTGGAAGTAATGCCTCCATAATGGTCGAATCTACCACAATATAATTACACATATATAATCAGAGCCATCAAACATAACCAACCATCAATCTTAAACACACCCACAATATAAATTAACAACACTATTGAAATGAGGTACAACTTATACCTTATCTTGACCACCAACATCCCAAACAGTGAAGCTTATGTTTTTGTATTCAACTGTCTCCACATTGAATCCTAAACAAAAGGTGATCACATCACACAACTAGTAAGGCCAAAGGCGGTTCACATCAATATATCTATGATCCACCCTAGAAATTAAAAGTAAAAATCTTTAAAGAGTACAATACCAACGAAATATACTTGATCTTTATCATCTAATTAATCAAAATAAGCTGTTGAATGATCTACTATAAAATATGAAATTCTTTCCATAACATAGAAATAGAAATATATATATGAAAGAAGCATACCAATTGTTGGAATTGTTGTGACGATTTCTCCCAACTTGAGTTTATACAATATGGTGGTCTTACCAGCAGCATCAAGACCTACCATAAGAATTCGCATCTCCTTCTTTGCAAACAGCCGGCTAAAAAGCTTCGTGAAGGATAACCCCATTTTCTCTACATATATACACCCATAAACTAATTGTAACCTTCATTTTTATACAACAAATTTAATCCCATGTCCATACAATTAATTAGAGCTTGTTTTCTACATTTGATTCATGGATATGACAACTAATTATTTCTCCAGGACATAAATATCTCAACAAATATTTAAAATAATTCATGCAATATTCAAACGAAATAGGGATTAGACCATGTATTGAAAAATACATGACTTACGTGAAAATTTGACCAAAGACTTCTTCATTTGGAATATGTTTGAGAAATAAGGAAATGGGTTTTGTCGATGTTATTGAAACAGCAAATTGTGATGTGATATGCGGGAATGGCATCCAAATTGTCGATGTTATAGAAACAGCAAATTGTGTAGCTTAGGGCCAAATTATCAACACAATAATAATGAGGAGGGAGAAGAAGAAGAAGGCCACATAAAATCTATTTGTGGTTATATTTGATTTTGTGGAGATGAAGCTAATTTATTTTGGAATGAGGTTATTTTCCTAGCCAAGTCATAGAAATGTAGTATAACCCAACTAAAGATTGAGAAATATGGAAATGCTGCATTTGTTTGTTGTGTGAATGCGAGAATAGCGTTGGAGCATGCGGCTGCAAATACTGGATGAATGTGACACCAATAAAGAGTGGGTGGGTAGCAAAGATCGACACTAGAGGTAAAAGATATATACTTACAATATTAAGTTTTAATTTATTAATTTTGGACCGTTAATTAATTAAGACACATAAAATAATATAAGTTGACGGTTAATTAATTAAGACACATAAAAGAATCTAAGCTGACCATTAATTAATTAAGACAACAAGTTTGAACATCTCAAAAGTAATTAATTGGATTTGGAAAAAATTATATGTACAATTTCTCAGGTTAACAAGGCCGGATCTAAATGGACACTTCAAATGGACAACAAGTAACTATTGTTTGTGTGTGTTTTAGTTGCTCAAACACTTAATCCTTATTCTTATCTAGTAGGATTGTATTATAGACACCCCTACAGTTACATAATTGGTTTGAATGGAAGCGGAAACTGATAATCAAAGTAAATCTTCATTTAAGTCACCAAAAACCTGTTGAGAAAATGAGAAGCATTAAAGAAGAATAGAGTTCCAAGAAGCGTTAAAGAAGAATGGAGTTTCAAGATCAGAACATTTATCATTCCCGCCTTGTTCCAATAATAATGTAATTCCAAGAATACATTTATTGTAGGATCTCAAGGGTCACCAACATCCCTATAAATACATGGGTGTTGAGTACTCCCTCCGTTCCCTCATAGTTGAGGCGGAACTTTTCGGCACGGAGTTTAAGAAATGAACGTTGAGTGTGTTAAATAAATAGATAAAAAAGTAAGAAAGAGAAAAAGGTAGAGAGAATAAAGTAAAAAGTGAATAAAGTAGAGAGAATAAAGTAAGATAGAGTAAAGTAAGAAAGAGGAAAAAGTTACTATATATGGAAATGACTCAACTATGAGGGAACTTCCCAAAATGGAAAAATGACTCAACTATGAAGGAACGGAGGGAGTACCATTTATCTATCCAATTCAATACAATCATATTTTCCCATTGCTTTCTTCTCTAAATATGTTGCATGTACCATTTAACATGGTATTAGAGCGGGTTTGGACTCAGATAAGGTATCATCATCGTCCTTGATACCTTTCTCGGCCCTTTCCCGTTTTTTGTATGATCCAGGTGTATGCTTTGGCAGTCACATATAGGAGCGGAGGAGATAAAATCCATGTGTATGATCTTCAGTTCAAAGCTACCACACTGAGACAAGGAAGCAGTTCATTAGAAGAAATATGGAGCCGGTTGGGAGAGAGATGGATTTCAATCAACCAAAAACAGACGAACCCAATGAAATATCCAGAGGATATGGAGATTCATGACAAATGCATACAAGATCAGAGAGTATGTCAGTTTCTCTATGCAATCGATAGCAAATATGAAACAACCAAGAAGGAGATACTAAAAATGGACCCACTTCCCTCCGTCGACTACACCTACAACCTGTTTAGCAGGAGGAGACGCGACTCCGAGTATTACAGCAGACAAACAACGGCGGAGCAGTCGCCAAGGATGGAATCGGAACCGGCCTCGCCGTCCGAGGGTGGCAAAACTATACCGGCGGCTCGCGGGGCGGCGGTCGCGGCAGACACGGTGGTGGTCGCGGTGGCGACAATGGCAGAAATAGGCGAAGTGATGAAGAGACAAAATTCCATGAAACTACCTCGTGGGAGTAAGTATCCACCGTTTGTACCCACAAAAAAAAAATCCATCCAAGGGAAAGACGCATCTCCCTCTCGGGTGTTTGATTAAAATACGCATCTCCCTCTCGCGTGTTTGAACTCAAGCCGTTGCTTCTGCC
The DNA here is from genome assembly GCF_029641045.1 of Salvia hispanica. Classification (NCBI taxonomy): domain Eukaryota; kingdom Viridiplantae; phylum Streptophyta; class Magnoliopsida; order Lamiales; family Lamiaceae; genus Salvia; species Salvia hispanica. The sequence continues at coordinate 49,005,910 of NC_142692.1, read as the reverse complement.
TTCATTCACACAGTGACGAGAACTCATACTCAGCGCGACGCCTTCTGCTCCCAACGTCTCCAGCCGACGGAAATCAAAGTTAATCCGACATCTAGCTGCTCCAATTCATATTTAAAGTGGTGTTAGGTAATTTTTGACGATTATTTTCGATTATTATTGGTTTTGGTGTTCTGTGAGTGAGAGGGCAGACGCGGTGCGAGATGCTGATGCGTGTATCAGTGAAACACACATGAGGAAGATGCGTGTATCATTAAACATGCGAGATGCTGATGCGTGTTAAGAATTAAACACGCGAGCTCCTCTCGCGTTTTTCCCTTCGATGGAATATTTTTTTTAATGGGTACAAATGGCGGATACTACCTCCCAGGAGGTAGTTTTGTGGAAAAAAGCCGTGGTGAAGAAGACAAGTCAAAATTGGTGTGTTCCTACTGCCAATGGAAAAGACACATAAAAGATTCATGCTTTGAACTAATTGGATATCCAGATTGGTGGGAAGAGAAGCACGGGAAGCCGTCGCCGCCGCCACCGCAAACACCCTGGAACCGTGGCGGGCACGCCGCTGTAGAAGTCGGAGGCGACGGAGGCAACGCCAGGCTGGGGGGCGTGCAGGCTGCTGGTGCTGTCCACCGGAGACGCCGCTGCTCAACCGGCAAACACAACCGGGGCAGCGAATTTCGTCGCCGGCGGAAATGGGAGTGTAATTCACGACTAGAGTGAAGAATTGATAGGGGAAGAAGCGGCGCCCATTCTAGGTAAATTAGGGTTAGGGGGCTCTTTTATTAGAGTCCCCCAAACCTTTGGGAAATTGCAGGTTTCACCCCACTAAAATTTGTAGCCTCAGTTACCCCCCAATATTTACCAGAAATTACAAGATGTACCACACCAAAATTTGCATCCTCAATTAGCCCCCAAACCTCCTGAAAATTCCATAATTACCCAAATTTCTCGCCAAAATCGATTTCAGCCCCTCGAGACGCTTGGAGTTGCGTGTGCAGTATCTAATGGCCATGAAAAAATGATAAATGGATTTTTGACTGTGGGGAAACCGATACCATAACTTATGATGCCTCAGACCTTACCAACCTTTAGAAACCTCAAAAATCTCATATCTAGATTGCCAATGGAGAATTTACAGTGGTTGGGGGGGCTGGAACTGTTAACATTTCACCTACTTTGCAATTATCGAATTGTCTATATATTCCTTCGGTCTCATAAGTTATTATCGATTAGTCATGTCACAAAAGAATTGAATTGTACGTTACTAATGCAGCCACAATTTTGTCAGTTGCAGGATATCCGTGTTAGAGTATGTATACTAGAAATCAGATTTCGATTGATTGGATACTGCAAGTCTCTATAATTTATTTTCTAATTAATGCAACAGATTATTTTTGTCGTAATGTTGTTATGTTTTATATTTAATGGATGTTTATTGCATATTTAAATGTTAATCAACATAACAAAGTCTAAGTCTTTGTTTTAGTAGACCGGTTGTGGGCGTCGTCCACTGTAAGGTAACACGGCCAGTTCTGAACAAAGAAAATAAGAATTTCACAACCTAGATGGGCCTAGACTACCTATCGTGAAAGGTTGTAATGTCAGTCCGATTATTCCTAAGCCTTAATGAAATAAGATGACGTTGGTGTGGTATAGCATTGAATTGGATCTAACAGCAAGACGAGTCTTTATGCTATCTACTGAAAGACGAAGTCTTGATAATTTGTTTCTTAATCAATGTACGTTAGCATTGAGCATACGATATTGATTGAACACTACTTTGACTTGCCAATAGGTGCGGGTTTTTCGTAACCCAAGAATCCTGGCATATTGGGTAGTGTAGATTAATATCTAGAGGTGCTAGGATTGCTATTATATCGAATCATGCGCGAGCTGAGTCTCATTTGATAACGTTCACAAGAGGAGCTCGAAACGAGGACTTTGTTATTCGGAACCTAGCTAGTTGGAGTTTGATTACTCTATGAATAATAAATAAGTGTTTCTTGCTGAGTCCACTCTTGGAGTAAATGTGTTAATTAATTAAGTTCATAGACACTGATTAATTAATGAACGTTCCTATCTTAAGTGCGGGAAATAAATAATAATAAATATTGGAAACCCTAATTACTTGTAATCTCGGATTTGGATGGGGAGTGCAATATTACTTCTGTAGGGGCTCTTCGTAATATTCCAATATAAGCTTGTATTAAATTGTGGGTTCAATTTAATTAGAGAAAAACTAATTGGGAGAGCTCATATCCAAAGCCTTCCATAGATCCCTGGCTGGGCAAAATATGTGACTTAATATAAATAGGAGAATAAAGGAGACATAATACACACAATTTCAGAGACTAAAAATTCATCCCCTTCAGTGTATAGGAGATGATGAAATTTTCGTCCTTCAGCTCACTCCGTGAGTAGTTTTTCTGTCCTCCATTATTCGAGTCCTTGTACTATGGTAAGATCAGCCCACACTGATATCTACGTACTATCCGGGAACCAGTCAGAAGATTCGTGGTCTAGTAATCAAGATCTTCATGTGGAGAAGGCGCGAGCCATCTTCAATTCTTTGGAGAATTAGAAAGGTAAATTGGCTAACTCCGTAGGAACATGTTTTAGGATTTCAATTATGCTAAAACGTGTATGAATTCAAGTTGTGAGCAGGATACATGTGATAATTGCGCGAATAGAATTTATCTAAATAATCTGCTAAATAGATCAGGATTATTATGTAATCGATTTATGTATGCTTCCGCTGCCAACACTTCAATTGGTATCAGAGCCAGTCTTGGCTCTGATTATTTGGATTTAAATTTCACGAAATTCATGTATGCATGTTTTAATTGATTGCGAAGCATGGTCTTGCGTTTTGTTATATTTATTTATGCATGATGAACTCAAGAACTATTGAATCAAGAACTTGAATTATTCGAACATACGAGACGTGTGATTCGTCGGCGCTTGCGCTGAGACGAATCGCACCACGCGCGATCGAAAGAGTGTCACCGATTGAGTGGGAGCCGAGAGTCGACGGTGATGGGGCGACGCGCAGACGAGCATGAGCTCATGCGCACCGCCGGGCAAAACCGCAAACCCTAGGCGGCGGCCCGATGCGAGATCGGCGATGGTAGGCGTGGCGTGGTGGTTCGTCCGAGAACCACCGAGATGCTGAGCAGCTGAACCCTTAACCCTAAGCAGAAGGTCCGACGTTGCTTCTGAATCTGGCCGAGACCGCCGCGCGTCGACGTGAGGCGATGGCCGATGCAGTGAGAGCGATCGTCGGTGCGGCTGGGCGAGACGATCCGACAATGCTGGCCGAGAGGAGCTCTATGCAACGCGCAAGTCTCCTGGCCGAGAGCAAACACCGGCGTCTCGAGACTTTCCGGTCGAGAAGCCGAGACGAGGGTTGTGACATGTGGCCGAGAGCAGCTGCGCCGATCGCACGCGCTACTGGTCGAGGCACGTGAGCGATCAGGCTTGCCAGATTCCGGCGAGGAACTCACCGGAATTTCATCGTTAATCGTGCGTGCAAACCTCGTACGATGAGATAACGATGAAGGAATATATTAATGATTATTTAATTCCTAAATTAAAAGATATCATTAAAATAATTATTTAATGGAAATAAAATATTTTGGGAAGATTTCCCTAGATTTTAGGAATATTTTGATTATTTTCTATATCTATGGAAATAAATATTTATATTTAATCCTAGATGATATAGATGAGAATAATTAATGAGTTTCCTAAATATTATATATCTAGATATCCTAATTAGGATAGATATATAAGAATTCATTAAATAATATAATTCTCTTCCCAATCTTGAACATGGAATAATACGAATTTAATTATTTGTGTCTTATTAAGATTTAAATAATTAATTTATTTTAGATATATCTTATAGTAGACACAAATAAGAATTAAATTCTAAAATTATTAATTTCCTAAAGTAAGATTATAAAAGATAATAAAATATTTAATTATCCAGTCAATTAAATACCAAAAAAATTTAATTAAGCCTTCATCTGCCTTAAGGATAAGGATAATTAAGAAAAACTATAATCGAAATATCTAAGCGATACTTATGAACTTAAAGTTTGTATATGGTCTCCATCGATTGGTCTGCAATTTGTGAAGCTTATTTTTAATATTTTCGCCACCCATTATGTGGGGACAATAATCCTAAGAAATTAGTAAGTTCATGAGGGTGGACTTCTCACATAGATAGTGTGAACTAGAATGCGATTTCTAATATTATCGGCACCCATTATGTGGGGACAATAATCCTATGAAATTACGAGATTCAGGGGTTCATGCAAAATTTATGAGATAGCTTGATCTTGTTAGCGGCACATGAGCATTGTTATGGGAGTGTCTCGTAGAAATAAGACTCTGTAATGCTAAATCTGGTGGTCGTGCTTAGGCAACATTAGGCGGCCATGCCATTATGTGGTCTTTGGACTATTCGTCGGTATTGTGACCAGTAATATGTAAAATTTTAATGCGTATTGACCTCTTATGAAGGGTACAAAATTTTAATTTTACAGTTGTAAGTTTTTTGAAAAGTTTTATGGTTAATCTAATCAAGCTTCTTACATAAGTTTATGACAAATAGTAAATCTTCTGTTTTTTCAATGCAATTAAATCGTCAAAATGTCGTGCAATCCTCTCTCTTCAATACTTAAAGAAAACAAACTCGAGGGCCAAAATTACATAGAATGGAAACAAAATTTGGACATCGTTCTCACAGCTGAAGAGTACAAGTTTGTGCTCACTACTCCACGCCCCCCAGTACCGGCGGCTAACACTGCGGTGGGAGTTCAGAATGCACATAGGCGGTGGCATAAGGCAAATGAGATGGCTAAGTGCTATATGTTGGCTTCTATGTCATCAATACTCAAGCATCAACATGCTGCCATGGAAACTGCCGCCGAGATAATGCAAAATCTGACTAATCTTTTTGGTACTCAGAATCGAGCGACTAAGTCTCAAGCCTTTCGAAGTATCATGGCGAAGACAATGAAGGAAGGCTCATCTGCGCGGGACCATGTCCTCGATGATGAGCCACCTCAATCGAATTGAGGTTTTAGGAGGGACGATTGATCCCGAGTCCCAAATTATTATTATTATCCTTCAGAGTCTTCCCCCTAGCTTCCAGCAGTTCAAGCTCAATTTTGAGATGAACAAGCGGGACTACACCTTTGCTAAGTTGTTGACTGAGCTTCAGTCGGTGGAGGACCTTATGGTTCAAGCTAAGGCGACCATGTTGAGTATGACGCCTAATTCCTCTGGCTCTAAGCCTAGAGAAGAAAAGAAAAAGGCAACAAACTCTAGTGTGGCCAAGAGTGCTAAGGGAAAGAAGAAGAAGAAGAAGAAGAAGAAGAAGAAGAAGAAGAAGAAGAAGAAGACTAGTAAGAAGTCTTCTTGGTGTTTCAAGTGTGGAGAGAAGGGGCATTGGAAGCCAAAATGTCCTAAAAGGGGCAAGGCTACAGGTATGCACCAAGCTCTAGTGGTTGAGTCATGTTTGGCTTCGACATCTACTCATACTTGGGTTATTGACACTGGAGCTACTGATCACATTTGTTTTGGTCCTGACTTAATGCAGGTGACAAGGCGGCTACGTGATAGTGAGATCGAGGTCCAGCTGGGCGACGCTACTAAAGTGGCGGCCATAGCAGTGGGAGATGTTTATTTGCGTTTTAGCAGTGATAGATTTTTTATTTTGAAGAATGTTTTGTTGATACCTTCTTTTAGAAGAAATTTAATTTCAGTTTCTAAATTGGTTTATGATGGATATTCGATTTCTTTTAATGACAATTGCGTTGTTAAGAAAGATGACCCTTATATTTGTCGTGGTATCATGGAAAACAATCTGCGCACAATCACATCTACCCAGTTTAATCGCAAATCTGAACTCAATACAACATCAAAAATTTCAAAGAAAAGCAAAGAACCTTCTAGTTCAATGACTGATATGTACTTATGGCACCTAAGAATTGGTCATGCGAATGAAAGAAGGATCCATTCTCTTGTGGATCAAGTCCTTTTTAAGGGTCTAGAGAATGAACCTTTTCATACGTGTGAATCATGCCTTGAAGGCAAGATGACCAAGAGACCTTTTAAGGCCAAGGGAAATAGGGCCAAGGAAGTACTAGAGCTTGTTCATACTGATGTATGTGGACCAATGTCAACCGAGGCACGGGGCGGTTTTCGAGACTTCATCACCTTTATTGACGACTTCTCGAAAATTGGATACGTCTATTTGATGCGCCACAAGTCTGAATCTTTTGATAAGTTCAAAGAGTTTAAGGCTTATGTGGAGACGTATCTTGGAAAGAGTATCAAAAGCCTGCGATCTGATCGCGGAGGCGAGTACCTTAGTACAAATTTTTTGGACTACTTGTCAGTGGCGGGAATTGAATCCCAGATGACCGCACCGGGCACGCCCCAGCGGAATAGCGTGGCTGAAAGAAGGAATAGGACCTTGTTAAACATGGTCCGGTCGATGATAAGTTTTGCCCGGCTACCTATTTCGTTTTGGGGACATGCCTTGCTATCTGCGAGTCATATTTTGGACAACTTACCGTCAAAATCTGTACCTATTACTCCTTATGAGTCGTGGATTGGGCGCAAGCCTAATCTAGCACATCTCAAGATTTGGGGTTGCCTGGCTCATGTATTGGAAAAGGATCCAATTAAGCTGGGATCTAGGACGGAGGTTTGTGTGTTCATAGGGTACCCTAGAGGATCGAAAGCTTATGAATTCTTTAGTCTTCGAGAAAAGAAAGTCATTGTGAGCACTCATGCGACATTCTTAGAGGAAGACTATGTAATGAATCATAAACCCAACAGTGAAGTGGCTCTTGACGAGCTAACTTCTGTTACAAGTTCCATTAACCAAGAACAAGTACCTAGTGTATAAACAATTGCCGAAGTTACAACTTCTACACCAAGTGTTGTAGTGCCGCGTCGCAGTGGGAGGGTCTCTCACGAGCCCGAAAGATACATTGGTCTGGGGGAATCTATGGATCACTCCTCAGACGACAATGTGTTGGATCCCTGGAATTTTGCAGAGGCGAAGGCGGATGCCGATCATAGCGAATGGGTGAAAGCCAAGGATTCGGAACTACAATCGATGGTAGACAAAGATGTCTACAATTTGTCTATCCTACCCGAAGACTGTACTGCCATTGGGAGTAAGTGGATATACAAGCGTAAACATGGACCCAATGGACGAGTTAAAGTCTATAAAGCTAGACTAGTGGCCAAGGGGTATACCCAAAAGGAGGGTGTCGATTATGACGAGACCTTCTCCCCAGTGGCCATACTCAAATCGATCCGGATACTTTTTTCTATAGCAGCCTACATGGATTGGGATGTATGACAGATGGACGTCAAGACTGCGTTTCTAAATTGGGAGTCTTGAGGAGACCATCTATATGGAACAAACCGAAGGCTATGCAGTAAAGGGCAAGGAGCACATGGTTTGGAAGCTTAAGAAGGCCATTTATGGCCTTAAGCAAGCATCTAGATCATGGAACTAGTGTTTTGATCAGATTGTTCATAAGTTTGGATTCGAAAAGTGCCCGAATGAAAGCTGTGTCTATAAGAAAGTTGAAAAGGGGAATGTGGTGTTCTTAGTTTTATATGTAGATGACATTCTTCTAATTGGAAACAATAAAAAGATGTTGTCATCAGTACGAACATGGTTGTCAAACCGGTTCGAGATGAAGGATATGGGAGATGCGGGACATATTCTCGGTATCAAGGTCCTTAGGGATCGTGAAAAGAGGACGCTGTGCTTATCCCAAGAACCCTACATCGACACGGTACTTAGACGCTTTAGCATGCAAGATGCCAAGAAAGGTTTCTTACCTTTTAGACATGGCGTCCATCTGTCTCAAGAGATGTGCCCTAAAACGCCATCTGAGATAGTAGAGATGAGAAGGATACCATATGCCTCAGTAGTTGGTAGTCTCATGTATGCTATGCTTTGTACTAGGCCTGATATCTGCTTTGCTGTTGGCATGGTAGCGAGATATCAGTCAAATCCTGGCCAAGGACATTGGACTACCGTAAAGAACATACTCAAGTACCTTAAACGGACTAAGGACTATGCTCTAGTTTACAATGCAGCCGAGCTCTGTCCTTTGGGATACACTGACTTAGATTTTCAAGCTGATCAGGACTCGAGAAAATCTACTTCTGGATATGTGTTCACCTTAGGAGGTGGAGCCGTAATTTGGAAGAGTGTGAAGCATAAATGCATCGCGGACTCTACCATGGAAGCCGAGTATGTGGCTGCTTCGGAGGCCGCAAAAGAGGCTGCATGGTTCAAGAACTTCCTTATGGACTTAGGTGTGGTTACGAATCTTCCCAAGAGCATCACCATTTATTGTGACAATTCTGGTGCTGTGGCGAATTCAAAGGAACCACAGGCTCATAAAGTGAGCAAACACATAGAGAGGAAGTATCATATCATAAGAGATATAGTGCAGAGATGAGACATCCAAGTGCTCAAGATTGCGTTAGAGAACAACCTAGCAGATCCCTTTACTAAGGCTTTTCAAGCTGATTAGGACTCGAGAAAATCTACTTCTGGATATGTGTTCACCTTAGGAGGTGGAGCCGTAATTTGGAAGAGTGTGAAGCAGAAATGCATCGCGGACTCTACCATGGAAGCCGAGTATGTGGCTGCTTCGGAGGCCGCAAAAGAGGCTGCATGGTTCAAGAACTTCCTTATGGACTTAGGTGTGGTTACGAATCTTCCCAAGAGCATCACCATTTATTGTGACAATTCTGGTGCTGTGGCGAATTCGAAGGAACCACAGGCTCATAAAGTGAGCAAACACATAGAGATGAAGTATCATATCATAAGAGATATAGTGCAGAGAGGAGACATCCAAGTGCTCAAGATTGCGTCAGAGAACGACCTAGCAGATCCCTTTACTAAGGCTTTGGCGGTCAAACCGTTCGAGCGATATGTAGAAGGGATGGGAGTTCGACTCATTCAAGACCTCAACTCGCTTTCGGTATAAATGGGAGAAATTAGACGTAGTGCACATTTTTTTGTATACTCGAGAGTGTTTTGAGTATAAGTGGGAGATTGTTAGAGTTTCTATACTAGAAATCACATTTCAAGTGATTGGATACTGCAAAACTCTATATTTATTTTCCAATTAATGCAACAGAGTATTTTTATCGTAATGTTGTTATGATTTACATTTAATGGGTGTTTATTGCATATTTAAATGTATAATCAACGTAACAAAGTCTAAGTCTTTGTTTTAGTAGACCGGTTATGGGCGTCGTCCACTGTAAGATAACACGGTCAGTTCTGAACAAAGAAATTAAGAATTTCACAACCTAGATGGGCCTAGACTACCTATCGTGAAAGGTTGCAATGTCAGTCCGATTATTTCTAAGTCTTAATAAAATAAGATGACGTTTGTGTGGTATAGCATTGAATTGGATCTAACAGCAAGACGAGTCTTTATGCTATCTACTGAAAGACGAGGTCTTGATAATTTATTTCTTAATCAATGTACGTTAGCATTGACTGTACGGTATTGATTGAGCACTACTTTGACTTGCCAATAGGTGCAGGTTTTTCGTAACCCAAGAATCATGGCATATTGGGTAGTGTAGATTAATATCTAGAGGTGATAGGATTGCTATTATATTGAATCGTGCGCGAGCGGAGTCTCGTTTAATAACGTTCACAAGAGGAGCTTGAAACGAGGACTTTGTTATTCAGAACCTAGCTAGTTGGAGTCTGATTACTCCATGAATAACAAATAAGTGTTTCTTGCTGAGTCCACTCTTGGAGTAAATGTGTTAATTAGTTAAGTTCATAGACACTGATTAATTATTGAACGTTTCTATCTTAAGCGCGAGAAATAAATAATACTCCCTCCGTCCCAATAAATATGAAACGTTTGCTTTTCGGGACATGATTTTATGTTGTGTTGTTTTGTGAGTTAACGAATAGAGAGTAAAGTAAGAAAGAGGGAAAAGTAGAGATAAAATTATTTATATTTTAAGAAACGTTTCATTTTTAATGGGACAACCCAAAAAGGAAAACATTTCATTTCTAATGGGAAAGAGGGAGTAATAAATATCGGAAACTTGAATTACTTGTAATCTCGGATTTGGATGGGGAGTGCAATATTACTTCTGTAGTGGCTGTTCGTAATATTCCAATATAAGCTTGTATGAAATTGTGGGTTCAATTTAATTAGAGAAAAGCTAATTGGGGGAGCCCATATCCAAAGCTTTCCATAGATCCCTGGCTGGGCAAAATATGTGACTTAATATAAATAGGAGAATAAAGGAGACATAATACACACAGTTTTAGAGAATAAAAATTGGCCCCCTTCAGTGTATAGGAGAGGACGAAATTTTCTTCTTTCTGCTCACAATGTGAGCAGTTTTTCTGTCCTCCATTATTTGAGTCCTTGTACTTTGGTGAGATCAGCCCACACTGATATCAACGTACTATCCGGGAACCAGTCAGAAGATCCGTGGTCTAGTAATCAAGATCTTCACGTGGAGAAGACGCGAGCCATGTTCGATTCTTTGGAGAATCAGAAAGGTAAATTGGCTAACTTAGGAACATCTTTTAGGATTTCGATTATGCTAAAACGTGTATGAATTCAAGTTGTGAGCATGATACATGTGATAATTGCATGAATAGAATTTATCTTTATAATCTGCTAAATAGATCAGGATTATTATATAATCGATTTATGTATGCTTCCGCTGCGAACCCCTTCAATCCGAACCGGGGAGATGATTGGGCGTGGCACTGAACACGATGGGCTTTACTATGTGGATGAGATAGCTCAAAAAGGGACTGCCATGCTAACTCACGGATCAACTGACCGGAAAGCTTGGCTTTGGCATCGGTGCTTGGGTCATCCATCTATTGGTTACTTAAAATTGTTATTTCCTAGTATTATTCCTAAGCATGACATGTACTGTGAAACTTATCTTTTATCCAAAAGTCATCGAAACTCTTATCCATTAACTAATACTCGCGTTGAAACCCTGTTTGCCTTAGTACACTCTGACGTTTACCCATTTCTATAACCTTATCCAAACTCAGTTTCACAAAACAATTCCAGTCCTTCGGTCAGATAATGGGGGGGGGGGGGGGGAGGGGGAGTTCATTAATTCTAACATGAAACAATTCTTCCAAAACAAAGACCTTATACACTAAACCACATGTGCTCATACTCCCGAACAAAACGGTGTGGCTGAAAGGAAAAATCGAGCTCTCCTCGAAATGACTCATTCTATGCTTATAGAGTCAAAAGCCCCAAAACACTTCTGGCCAGAAGCCACTGCCACCTCAGCCTATCTCTTTGCCCACAAGTGTACTCAAACACAAAACTCCCCTACAAGTCTTGTCCGCCTACACAAAAATCCCTCCGCCCTTACTCTTGAACCTCGCGTCTTCAGATGCTCCGTTTTTGTCCACATTCCTAAACATGAAAGAATTAAACTATCCCCATGTGCTATTAAATGCGTATTTGTAGGATATGGGGTAAATAAAAACGGATATAGGTGTTTCGTTCCAAAGTCCAACCGTATGTTCGTTACAATGAACTGCAACTTTCTTGAAACTGAGTATTTCTTTACCCATCTTCGCGGTCAGGGGGAGAGTAATGTTAGGGATAACAATGATACGGACCCGCTAAGTTGGATCTCGATGCCATTGCCAATGCCAAGCAATCCTGATGCGAACCTAACAGAGAAAACAGTAAGCAATTCGGCTGAGCAAGTCTCTGATGTGGTAGAGTCTATTGTGGAAGGTGACATCGCCTCAAATATATCTCCGTTAAGGTTATCCAATGTAAGTACTTATGTAGATACATATAATTGTTTGGCTAATACTGTAAGTGCAGAAGAAAATTCAATTGAGGCCGAAAAAAAGGAAATCGAGGAAGTCGAGGTCGAAGGAGTTGACCCTGACACTGGGAGATACATACTTCCACCAAGGCCGAACATAGGAGTTCCACCCAAAAGGTATACACCAGAAAAGATTGACAGGAAAAAACGCTACTCTATTGTGAACCTAGCCAAAGGCCATTTATCAGAGATGGCTCGGGCTTTCGAGAATGCACTATATGAGGAAGAAGAAATACCACAGACATGGGAAGAAGCTGTTAGGATTGGTATACTGAAAAGCATATTTCGAGCATGTTGCACGGATAGAATTGCTTGGATACAATAAATTCTACAATCCACTTTTAACCCAAGGCGAGAAGTAGTAATTTTATCGCATTGATGTTTGCTTGTGCATTTATAAGATGTTTCTCAAACATTTAAATGTATAAGAAGCAAATAAGTCTAATTCTTCTACATAGTAGACTGGTCGTGAACGACGTTCACAGAAGGTGACGCAGTCGGTTCTTTGTAGAAGAGAAATAGAATTTCACAACCTAGATAGGCTTTGGCTACCTATCGTGAAAGGTTGCAGTGTCAGTCCACATATTTCCTTACCTTAGGAAATAAATGACACTGGTGTGGTATAGCACTGAAGGATCTTACTGTTGAGATATGTCTTTCTTGCTATTTACTGAAAGACGAGGTCTCGGTGATTGCTATTTCTTAATCATTATTGATATAACATTGAGCATACGATATTGATTATGCACTACTTTGATTTATCAAATGGTGCGGATTTTTCGCAATCCAAGAATTCTGATATCTTGGGTAGTGGTGATCAATGTCTAGAGGTGCTAGTATTGTTATTGCAATGAATCATGTGCTGGGTGAGTCCAGTTTGATAATATCCTCAACAGGTGTTCGAAAAAGGTTTTATTATTCAGAAACCCGGCCGGTTGGAATTTATTTCAGAATAATAAATAAAGATTTTGAACTAGACAACTCTTGGAAAAATATATTAATTAATTAAAGTCAAATAGCAGACTTAAATTAATTAATGGATATTTATATCTTAAACACGTGAAATAATAAATTAAAGAGGTAAAGCCCGAATTACTCGTAATTTGGGATTGGACGGACAGTCAATATTATTATACTATAGTGGATGATAATAATATTCTGTTTGGGCTTGTATTAAATTGGGACTCAATTTAATTAGTAAAAGACCAACAGGTTTGGCCCAAGTCTAACCTCCATGGATCCCTAATCTGGCCCAACATAACTCTATTAAAAGGAGACTAAATACAAGACTAATTAATTGATTTTTAATCATTAAAATTCGTGCCCCCCTCTTCCAGGGAGTGGACGAAATTTTCAGTTTCACGGAACTGAAGTTCAGTCTTCTTTCTAGTCAAGTCCTTTTGATTCTGACAAGCCTTGCCCACCCAAAGGTCAGATTCTGAGTTCGGGATACAGATTAGAAGATTCGTGGTTGAGTACGAAGAACATCACGTGGAGAAGGCGCAAGCAATCGATGATTCTTTGGAGAATCAGAACGGTAATTCTAATCCGCAGGAATTCATGAATTAGGGTTTTGATTCCTTATTTGTGAATTATATGTGTTCTAGCATGCAATTGATTGTTTAACATGTGATAAATTGATTCCATAATCGGTCAAATAGATTGGTAGATCTGATTTATTTGTTTATGCATGACTTCCGCTGTGCAAGGGGCTCCAATCCCCAACAGAAGCTATGAAACACAAGCATTAGAGGGAAACAACGAAGAAAGAGATTGATGCACTAATTCGAAACCACACATGGGAGAAATGTGCTCTACCAAGAGGGAACCGACCAATTGGTTGTAGATGGGTCTTCACTATCAAAAGAAGACCTGATGGCTCGATAGAAAGATATAAAGCACGACTTGTTGCAAAGGGCTATACTCAGACAAATGGAGTACAAAGCACGACTTGAGAATGGGATTGTGGAACTCCATTTTGTTCGCTCTGAGGATCAACTTGCCGACATCCTAACTAAAGCAGTCAACTCAAGGGCTTTGAAGACATGCTTTTCAAATTGAGTTTTGGAGATCCCACCACTCAATTTGAGGGGGAGTGTTGAGAAAATGAGAAGCATTAAAGAAGAATAGAGTTCCAAAAAGCATTAAAGAAGAATGGAGTTCCAAGATTGGAACGTTTATCATGCCAACCTTGTTCCAATAATAGTGTAGTTCCAAGAATACATTTATTGTAGGATCTCAAGGGTCACCAACATCCCTATAAATACATGGGTGTTGAGTACCATTGCTTTCTTCTCTAAATATGTTGTCTGTTCCATTTAACAAAACCACCCATCATCTTTGTTTCTTAAGCCTGTTAGTCGCCAAAATGAAAGAAATCAAGAACTTGAAATAACACTTGTTGGGAAATACTACAAAGACACAAACCTTATCAGCAAAGATGTCCGAGAGCCAATCCAGCCCCTCATATAGCCCTTCCCCGGAAGTGGAACATGTACTCAGGATGTGCCTGCAATACATGCCAAGAAGAACCTTCAATATTTGACGCAGTAGATCCCATATGCACGGCGTCTTCCATATAAAATAACAGCATAATCTGCTAAGCACAGAGAGTATACCATTGGCGTTGCTGGAGAGAGTGAAGTCCTAGCTTGTCAGTTATCTCAGCAACACTCATAGCGTTTTGAAGATCATTTTTGTTAGCAAAAACAAGCAACACAGCATTCCTTAGGTCGTCCTACATGGCCATCAAAAAACTATTTTTTTTATGTGACTTTAAGTATAAACTAGACAAGGTCACCGGTACATTTTATAGAAAGGAAGCAAACCAAAAGTGTGTATGTTTACCTCGTTTAACATCATATGCATTATATCCCTAGCCTCAACAATACGATCTCGATCATTACTATCAACTACAAAGATTACACCTTGAGTATTCTGAAAGTAATGTCTCCACAATGGCTGAATCTGTAGGGCAGATAATAACAGAATTTAAAGGATTAGCAGCAGTTTGAAAAGTATACTATAATCAAGAGAGCATGAAACATAGCTACAACTATGAAAGGTAGAGCAAGCAGAAACGAATTCATAGCAGACGTTTTACTTAATTTCTCAGCCACTGAGATACCCGAGACATTAGAAGAATCGTTCCATTCTTCGATTATGTATGGATACAAAAGACTTAACACAACACTCTTTCAGACCATCAAAGATAGCAAATGCATCAAAAGACCCTTAGGCTATTTATAATCAACACTTTGAAACTATTGAATCTAGTAATATGAGTAGTATCGAATATGGTATAAGCCAAGTGAAGCAGATGTTGAAACAGAAAATAGAATCAAAGAAAATAAACTATACCTGATACCTTTGATGACCCCCAATATCCTAAACAGTGAACCTAATGTTCTTATATTCAACTGTCTCGACATTGAATCCTGGAGATGATAAAAATAAATTCAATATGAGAGAGTGATTGGCTAAGCTTATTTTAGTAAGCTTATAAGCTCTAAAAACTCAAAAACAGACAAGACATTTAGCAAGAAATAGTAAAGAATGATACCAATTGTAGGAATGGTTGTAACTATTTCTCCCAGCTTCAGCTTGTACAGTATAGTGGTCTTACCAACATCATCAAGACCTACCATAACAATCCGCAACTCCTTTTTGGCATACAGATACAGTCGGCTGAAAGCTTCGTGAAAGACACCCCCATTTTCTCTCTACAAGCAAGCCACGGAAAACGGTATGACAATTGACAGAATAAACAAGTAGCAGCAATGAGGTTTTATCCAAATTCTGCAAAATCTGGAAACAACCAATCGATATCGTAACATGCAAACACAGGATAGGAGGGGAGAGAAAGCTCACAAATTGGTGATCAAGAAATAAAAGTTAAATGATTCGAAAACAAGAGAAGCACGTTGTCCTAAGGGTCTCTGACCTGATCTGAATATCCATTTTTAGTTTAAATTAATAGAGGATTGAAGGCCTAGTCCTCTTCGATATTAATCTTCTTAACTAAATCTATCTAATCTTATGATTAATTAATTTTGAGAAATCAAACCACCAATTTAATTAGTCTCAAAGACTCAAAGTGATTTGAATCTCACTATTCTAGAAGAGAAAAAGAAATTTAAATATTGGAATTCAGTGAGGATCCTTAATTAAGTACTCCATCTCAGAATAAATTTTCAATAAACTATATCTGCTGATTTAGTTAGAATGAATTAAAGAACTAAATAATACTCCCTCCGTTCAATTAACGTTCAATAGTAATAGAGTCATTTTGCTATTTTGGTACGTTCCATAATAATAGAGTCATTTCCCTTTTTAGTAAAAGTCAATACATTTTTCCACACCTATTTTACTCTCTCTTACTTTATTCTCTCTTCATATCTCTACCTTTTGTCATTTTCCACTTTACTCTCTCTTTACTTAACTTACCTAACACAATTTTTCTTAATCTCCGTGCCGAAAAGAAACACCTCCATTACTATAGAACGGAGGGAGTAGGAAACAAACTTATGGCGAAGTTGTAAGTAGGGATGGAAGCATCTAGGACTATATGAATACAAGTATAAATTATTGAAAATATTGATTTCATCTTTTTTGTTAGCAAAAACAAGCAACACATCATTCCTTGGTCCGTCCTAAATGTGCATCAAAGCTATTTTTTTAAAAAAAATGGAGCAACTGATGTGGCTCTAAGTTGTTAGGCCTCGACCAAGTCAAGAAGGTAGGATTACTAACTTAATTATTTTAAGGTAATACTTCAAAACACTCTTTTATTGAAAACGAAAGCAAACCCAAAAGTGCTTGTTTAGTTATTTGCCTCATTTAATATCATATGCAACATATCCCTAGCCTCAACAGCAAGATCTCGATCATTAGATTTCGAACTTGAGTATTCTGAAAGTAATGTCTCCACAATGGCCGAATACTAACACATAACTTATTGTGATTAGTAGATTACTTAGGAAGTCAAAGTTTGTAAGGTATTAGTAGAAAACTGCTTCACAAGTGGCTTCATTAGCAACAATATATCCAATTTCAGTTGAAGAGAGTAAAATCATTAATTTGTTGCTTCTTTGATATCCAATAAACTAATTTTGATCGTAGTGATAATACATACATCCACAACTTACATTATTCTTAGTGATTGTATTGGCTGAAAAGAAAGCATCTTATTAACTAGTACATCATTCTTCGTTATTACAATTATACAATACAATAGAATACCATATAACAAAAAATACAATATTAATTTTGCATAGGTTGAAAATATATTTGTGGGTCCAATCGAGGGGTTGCGTGAGCAATCAATGGCTTAGCTAATGCACCGTCATCTCTAGACTCGGCCAAGTCAATGTTGTTCGTACCGAGAGGTGGCCTCCAGCTAAAACCCTGAATGAGCCTAGCAAGAAGTATAGTGCTCATGGTAGAACCAAGCACGATGCCGGGGCATCCGCGCCTTCCGGTACTGAATGACAAAATTCGCAAGTCGTGATCAGCAAGCACGACTTGTGTTTGTTCATCAAGAATGTGCCGCTCGGGCTTGAACTTGAGAGGCTCATCCCAGATCCTAGGGTTCCGCCCTAGGCCAGGACGACTTAGGATCACATAGCTCTTCTCTGGGATCGTGTATCCACCCACAACAGTATCTTTGGTTGAAATGTGAGGGACATTAAATGGTGCTAACGGATGTAGCCTGAATGACTCTTTCAAACAAGCCTTGACATAATTTAGTTTAGGTATGTCCGATTCTTGGACTAGCCTATTCTTACCTACAACACTGTCCAATTCTTCACATGCCTTAGCAAGTTGGTCTGGTTGATTGATCATCTCTGCCAAAGCCCACTCAGCTGCATTTGATGGATTATCAACCGTTGCAATCATTATTTCCTGCAAAACCAACATAAATCAAATTATATATACTCTCTATGAATTTTGGAGTCCAGTCACAGACTCCGCAACAAATTAACTAAGTAGCTAGAGACTCAAATACTTACGAAAATGAGTGCTTTGATCTCTCGAATGGACAAAAGGGGTTCATTTTCTTGGTTCTTGAGGTTAATAAGAATATCAAGAATATCATGTTCTTCACTGTTATGCCCTAGATTCCACATCTTCACTCTCTTATCGATTGCTGGATCTTGGTATTTTCTTACATTCTTAAGGGCATTCTTCACAATCCTTTTGTGTCCATCCAAATCCAAAAACTCCAACCACGGTACAAAATCAGCTACCCCGAACGCATAGAGACAAGAAAGAATCGCGAACAATCCATCCACGTGTTCTCTTTCTTCAATTCCCGGGCCCCCATCATCCATTCCCGGCCCAAAAAACCTCTCACCAAACACCATTCTCCTGCTCATGTTGCCGCAGTAATGCTGGGTTGTTTCTCTCAAGTTCACCACCCCATTTATGTCCGGATTCGTCCACTGGTTGTAGACAAATCTCACGAGGTGGTCGGCCTCTTCGCATCTCTTCGTGTGGAGCCGCTTGAACACACTCGTGGTGAGCACCTCAGACGCCATAACTCTCCTCATTTTCTTCCACTGATCGCCGGAGGGCGAGAGGATCAGCCCCCGGTACCCGTCAGTGGCAAGGCGGGCCACGAGGTTGTCAGGTCGGGATGCGAAGATGGCGTCGTGCTTCTTCAAGAACTCTCTAGAGAGTTCAGGAGAAGTGACGGAAATGACGTGGACCCCGCCGAGTTTGATGCAAGCGATCTCTGTGCTGAGCTGTTGCATGAGATTGAGTATCCATTGGGACACAGGCTTGTTTGTCAACATTTGCGGGAGGCTGCCAACGAAAGGGAAGGCCGTCGGACCCGGCGGAAGAGGTGGCGCCGTGGACCTTTTCTTGATGGAGATGAGTTTGAAGATGATTAGGGAAAGTAAGCATAATGCTAGGATTTCAAGTTTAGAGATTGTTTCCATTTTCACGTTTTGTTTGAAAAGGTTTAGATATGTTGATAAGTTATTGGCTTATTGCCTTGTGTTTTATAGTGGAAACTTATATGTTGTCTACTTGGATATGCATGTTAGGGCATTACTTATCATGAAAAACACGAGCACATTAATTCTTAAATGTTTACTTAGGTAATGAATCCTAGGTAGTAACAATTTCGTAATGAGTAAGACATGAAAATAGCGTGTTTTATAAATTTGGGCAGTTTATTACTCCATATATATTTATTTTAAGATAATAGTGCAACTTGATATGCATTTATCTACTGTAACTATGACTACTATAAAATAATGAATAGAATTGGAGCTTTATTAGTACAAGTAAGGAATGATTGCAACCCTATAGGTGTGGGACAAATGAAAGAAGCTGCATCGATGACTAAAAGTAAGATCTATTCTTGCATGGTTTGATAAGAAATATAGTACAAGTTACGACACACAATTTAGCACCAAAGCGTAACAGAATCAGCTAGTAGAAGCAATGAGCTGGTTTTATCCAAATTCAGCAAA
This sequence comes from Salvia hispanica, assembly GCF_029641045.1. Classification (NCBI taxonomy): domain Eukaryota; kingdom Viridiplantae; phylum Streptophyta; class Magnoliopsida; order Lamiales; family Lamiaceae; genus Salvia; species Salvia hispanica. The sequence continues at coordinate 48,986,513 of NC_142692.1, read as the reverse complement.
ATCTGGACCGGCAAATTAAACAACCAATGATCGGAAATAACATTGCAAACACAAGCTAAGGGAACAGGGAGAGAAAGAAGAGAAGGATGATCTGTGATTTGAATTTAAATTAATTATGGATTTGAGGCCTATATAGTCTTCTTCGATATTACACTACAAGTAGTTTCTCCTTAATTCAGAGCCTACATGAGCCCTAAACAACGTATATTTTCTACACAAACATGTCACAAACTACAAGAATGATATACTTAAACCTCATATTATTGATTTTGCATAAAGATATATTGGGTTTCCATGTTTTGGCCCCAAATCATAACGTTGGTTGTCATTTTTTTAAGTATTTTTTAGCACAAAGCGATATTGTTTTAGTGTCATTTGATAGAAAAATTCAAGATTCTGGGAGCCTAAAACTAAACGCATCATATATTTAATACAAAGTCGATAGTTTTAGGTTCAATTAAATAGTTCTTATTTATGGTGTTCGATTTCCTAGATAACATAGTATTTAAAATTAAGTTGTGAGATTATTTAGTAGGAGGGGGTTGACTATAACTAATTATCACATGACTATTCATCTGGGATTAACTCATGAGATTTAATTTCATGAATTAAACATAATAAATATTTAATAATGTGATATAATCTTGCAAACTGACACAACAAAAAACTTATCTTTTAGGGTAACAAAAATTGATATGCAATTACTAGCGTTTGGAAATTTTTAAAAATAACCATAATTTAGAACGCAAAAGAAAGTGTCCCTAAATTGAGAGCAAATTATCTTACTCTTTTGCTTTTTTAGGACGCTTCTATTTGTGTCCCCTAATTTTAGTTGGGACACTAACAATGAGGACACTCAATTAAGAGTATGTTTGAATTGGTAAATAGGGACATTTAGAGTGCATTTAATGGTCCAATATGATATTTGATTTGTTGGTTAAATTTTCTGTGCGGCCAGTTCAATGGGCAAGAGCCCGTTGAATTAAGGCTTAAATGACTATTTTATTATCATGAAAAATTTAGTAATAATAATATGTGCAACACTATTTCAATCTTAAATTACTTGGAATTTACTAATATAGCCCTCAGCCTTGGAAATATAGGAAAAGTTAGAGGATAGTTTTGGAATTTCCTATAGTGTTGCTTTAAATTACAAATCAAACATGTGATATTAAGGACTATAGATAACATACCATCAATTCAAACACCACAAATAGAAATGGAAAACCTAGAAAAGCATTGCTACAAAATGATTGTATTCTTAATGAGAGATAAACTTCAATTCAAAAGTGATATAATTAGATACACAAATTAGCGTCATTAATAGCATTAAAAAGTGTCATTATTCATTTTTTTTGTGTTGCAGTGAGAACACCCTCATTGTGTACAAAGCTTGAAGTTTTTACGCCATGCAATATCTAATCCACAACACATTGAGTGTTAATTATGTTTCCTTATTTTCATTTCTTTTTTATTTAGTTCTTTCTTATTTCACATATATGCAATTGCTTATGTAACATACTAAAAATGACTCTAGACGAAATTCATTATTTCAATGGGAAGGGCTCGAAAAATGCCACCCGACCGGGTGGATTTCCATCTCATTAATTCTACCTGGCCAGATACTTCAGTTCGACGCGTCTTTTCAGCCAATTATTCTATCTTTTGGAGTTTCATGTGCTTGTTGAGTGTTCTAGGAAAAATAAATGAAAAAGAGGCAAAAATCAGGCCGTTTGTGCATAGGAGTCAGCAGAGCCTTAAAAGGCTACACCCAGCCGAGTGAATTTCACCCCTATAAATTCCACCCGGCCAGGTATGATGAAATAAGCATTCAAGAGTCCGGAAGGGGTCGAGAAACGCCACCCGGCCGGGTACTTCAGTTTGACGCGTCTTTAGCTGAAAACACGATTTTTGACGAGGAAATCAGAGAAAAAGGCTAGGGTTGCATTCTGCGAGGGGCATTCTACACCTACCGCCTCCATCACTCACACACACCTCCAAGAACATTTTGAGAGAGAGAATTGAAGATTGAAGACTCTAGATTGGAAGATTGAAGGCTTCACTCCTATATTCATTCCACATGAGTTCTTAGTATCCATCTCTTATGTCTTCAATTGAATTCTTTGTTTCAAACATGGTTTTTGTGAAGAACATGAGTAGCTAAACATATCTTGTAGAATTCTTGGCGATGATGCACTAATTTCATAGTTTTTATCCAATTAATTTTGTTCTTACCTTGCTCTAGTAGTTATTTGATTATTCTTGGGTTTACTCCTTTCAATTGCTTGATCACCATTTGATTGTGTAGGATTAATTAGATTAATCGGGAGATGAAATAATTAATCTGGAAATAAGAATAATTCATACCTTAATGCAATAAAACTTGGGAGGGTTGAGGTTTTGAGTGAGGTCTTTGACCTAATCGAACTCTTGGGAGTTGGGGGTTTTAGGATTAGAAGGGGACTTCAATCCTAGCACCTAATCTGCAGGTTTCTCACCTCGGGAGAGGGTTTAATCTAAAATTGTGTTCGACTTAGTAATTCTAGAGACACCAAAAGGTAAGGCAATTTGATTGGATAAGAGCTTGGAATTGTGCATTGAATCCTCGAGTTCTACAATTTTCTCCATATTATGTTTTCACTCTGTGTTTACTTGCTTCTACCTGTTTACTTGTTTATTATATGCTTTTATCAGTGTTAGAAAAAAACCAAACCTTTCCCGATTCTCTAGATAGTAGTCAACGTTTGTTCGTGGTAGTTAAGTTGATACAAATTTGTCTCTGTGGGATACGATACTCTTGCTTGCTAATTGCTACACTAGCCCCGTACACTTGCGGGTATAACTTGTGTTAAAATAAGTTGAGTCAATGTGATAAGTCGTATTCTAAGCCTTGGTTACTGGTCAGTATGTCGTGAAATGCATGTATTATCTGCAAAACAGTTGCTTAAGTGTGCAGGATTGAAGGATCCAAGTCAGTAGGAGACGATTCAGGTGACGCAAGTGAAAAGGGCGCCAGAAGGGTGCGATACTGACCAGGATGCATGCCAGATAAAAGGCTCGAGATGGAGAAGGAGGATAGCTGGGATGATCATTGTCAAGGGCAAAAAGGTCAAAATGCGGGAGAAGTCTACCCTAAAAGCAAGGGCAAGCCTCACTATAAAAGAAGCCACTTAGAGAGAGAGAAACAGTTCTCAGATCGGACAATCACACTAAGTAGAATTCTCTCTAGAAGATCAATCCTTCAGCATTATCCCACCTCTCGTTCCTCGCCATAGCCATGGTCACTTGACGTCCAAAAGTTTGCTGGAGAAGTCATCAGTCCGCCGTTCCAGCCAGTTATCATAGCAGTGTAGTAGTATCATCGCCCGGAGTGGCACAAACAATCTTAATCGCTTTCTTAGTTTAAAGTTTACTTGTTTTCATCATTTAAGTTATTTGCAAACACTCATCGTTGTTGCTCTTTTGAAGTACTTTGTTATTTTCCAACATTTACATTATGAAGTTTCTATTTCGCATGTCACTTTGGTTCGAGTTTGCTTCATTCTGCCTAGGAAAGTTAGATTTAGTTATTGCTTTCAATTTCTAAGTGTTTTCTTATCGGGAGTTGTTGATTTGAAGTTGTAGCTATGTTTAGTCAAGTTTTCGTGCATGAGTTTCTTTTCTGCGCCGTGATTACCACCTTGCATGTCAGTCAGTAGAAGTAAAAGTTGCAGTTTACTGTTTAATTTAAGTTTAAGCATTTTAATCGATGGATCTTGAGTTTGAATTTGTGAATCTGAAGTTCAGTTATGGTGTTTGTGTTTATCTGAATTCTGTTAATACTTGGTGAAGAAGAAAACGTAAAAATCAACTTTATTGGACCACTTTTACTTTTAAGTTACTTTTGCTTTTGTTCCCTACTTTTCAGATGTACTATCCAGACCTGTCAGAGAGCCCCAGCCAACAGATATACCTTGTAGTCTAAATTTCCTCTTTTAGTAACTGTCCACTTTCCATATGTCTCTGATACACCTTGTCCCCTATTTTCACGAACACTCCCACATGTCTGTTATTTTCCCGCCTACTAGTCAGTAGAGTACCACCTTTTATTTCCTGTCTAGGTAAAATCTCAACCCAAGCGTGGTAGCTAACCAAAACACCCAGGAAAGTCACCGCAGTTATCAAAACGTGTCCATCCTCGTGGGATTCGACCCTTACCTCCACTATACTAATCAGTAGAAGTGGGTTGAGGAAATTTGTTTGAAGCCAGGTCCCGGTTATCGTACCAACGACTCAGCTAGGTCGGGAATCTCTTCCTGATCAGTTGGATACACTCCAATTCACATACGAAAACCAAAAAGGGGGAACAAACCTGACCGTCACAATGGCGCCGTTGTCGGGGATGGATGGCGTTCATACCTGTTATTGTGTGTGATCTTTTTGGTGTACATACTGTTTATAATTTTTCTTTTCTTTTTGTTTTCAGTTTATGAGAAGTGGCTCGGCTCCTGGCCAGTGGAGACCAAGGATACTTCCCCGAGGAACAATACTCGTTACCACTCGTTTTGGCCTGTCAACGGCACTGTCCGACCTAGGCACGAGTAGCGACGAAGAAAAAGAGGAGTTAGAGTACCAACTCCCGGAGTGGAGCACGAATAACAAGAATACTATCAACAATATCGTGTCATCTTTGAAGCCTATGTCACCGCCGCTGCCCCCGCCTCTCCTCCTCGACCAACGAGATCAAATCGCCGCTACATCCCTCGTGACCGGTAGGGAGCCCACGAAAAGCTAGTTGACAACTATTTTTCCGATGAGCCGCGGTTTCCGACAGATTACTCCCGGAGCCATTTCCGCATGTCAAAAATGCTTGTTTATGCATATTGTCAACGCATTGTCCGCCGTGTTGAATACTTCCAATTACGTACGGACACAACCGGTCGACAAAGTCTCTCGGCGTTGCAGAAGTGTACTTGTGCCCTCCGACAACTTGCTACCGGGAAAACGGCTGATATGTTCGACGAGTATTTGCATGTGGGTAGGTCAAATGGAATCTTATGCCACAAAAATTTTTGCGCCGACGTTCCTTAGTGAGGATTCTTTCGGGCACCCACCACCAAAAATTGTCAACGGTTGCTTCATCTTCACGAAACAGTTCACGGATTTCCCAGTATGCTTGGCAGCATTGACTGCATGCATTGGAGGTGGAAGAATTGTCCGAATGCTTGGAGGGGGCAACACTTAAGCGGCCACAAAGGCGATGGCCCAACGCTTATCCTTGAAGCGGTCGCCGACTATCGCCTATGGATTTGACATGCATATTTCGGTGTGGCCGGATCCAACAACGACTTGAACATGCTCTATTTTTCACCCCTCTTCAATGTTGTTTTGAATGGTGTAGCACCGGTGATCGACTTCACCATCAACGGAAATCCATACCACATGGGGTACACTATCTCGCCGATGGTATCTACCCAAGGTGGCCGACTTTTGCAAAGACGCTCAACATGCCGCAAGACCTTAAACAGATTCTTTATGCGCAGCGTCAAGAGGCTGCTCGGAAAGACATCGAAAGAGCTTTCGGGGTCCTTTAAGCCCGATTCAACATTGTGAAGACCCTGATTTGGATGTGGTACACAAAGAATATTGCCGACATCATGTACACGTGTATTATCTTTGAAAACATGATTATAGTTAACGAAGGACTGAGGGCGGCTAACTTTTCCGATGAGGATGAAGCCGGAAGCTCAACCGCAAGGTCTCCCCCACGCCGAGGTGTGCATACGACGGTGCGCGAGAGGATCGAAAGAAGACACAATTCGCGATACCAAAACCCACATTGAGCTATAAGAAGACCTAATCCAACACATTTGGGCAAAATTCGGCCACGAGTAGTGGTTTTTTCTAATTTTATGAATTTAATTATGTAATTATTAATTTTTAGGATTTTAATTATGTAATTTTTATTTTTTTAGTAATTTATAATCGTATTTCGGGTATTTTTAATGCATTTTAAAATGTTTTTAGTAATTGAAGTATTTAAATTGAATAATAGAATGGTGGGACTCTTGAGCATGCTCTTGCGGAAGAATATGGATGAGAGTGTTGTGCTCGAGCAGGGAGTTAAAAATGAATGAAGGTGGGTCCGGGCCAACATCCATGTTCTTTGGCAATAGCATGGATGTGGATAATCTAATAATGTTCCCTTAAAATTTTCATTTCTTATTTATTTAGTTCTTTCTTATTTCGCATATATGCAATTGCTTAGTTAGAATATAGTTTGTATCAAAATAAATGAAATTGCATCATTGAAATATAATTAATCTTCTTAATTAAATCTGAATTTAATTATCCATTAAAATTATGAACTTTCATATTTTGTACTATAGTTAAACAACACATTACTCCTACATACCATTTTATTTACAATTTATAACATTACAATACACTATTACTAATGTGGAAGCCACTCTCTTCTGACACTACTTACACTGCCCTTTATTTATATCTTTTATTTTATCAATTATATATTAAAACCCGTTGCTGAATCAAATATTCATACTTTTCAAGGACGGAGAGAGTAAGTAATTAATCTCTCGATGAAATAATTCATTTTGAGAAATAAAACCTCTCAATTTAATAAGTTTCAAAGTGATTGAATCTCTCGATTCAAGAAGAGATAAAGAAATTCAAATATTGGAATTTAATCAGGATCCTTAATAAAGTAATATCTGAATAAATTATAAATTATTTAATAAATTAAATTTCTTGATTTGACACTACAAAAAAACACTGTTTCCCGACCAACACTTGCCAAGCACCTTACTTGTGCTCGGAAACTACCGAGCACTTATACCTTTGCTCGGAAAAATATCAAGCACTTTTACCTTTGCTCGGAAAACTACCGAGCATATTTAATTGTGCTCGGCAAACCAACGATTAACTTTTACTTGTGCTCGGCAACCCAGCGAGCACTTTTAACCGTGCTCGGAAAATACCGACCACTTCTACTTGTGCTCGGCACAATAGCAAGCACATTTAAGTATGCTCAGAAATGTGTAATATAGAATAAAATGGCAATACTATTTCAAAAACTACAAGTATAGAAGAGAATGGAGATACTTAAAGATAGAAAAATGTATTAAAATTATTTTTAAAAAAATCGCCATGTTGAAACTGCGTGCAATAGCGCAACAAAACCGCCCGCTCGTGGCCGGTCCGAACGGTTGATACGGATTATAAACCAATTATTTGATTCAAGTTTTCATGAGAACGATTAGTTTCATTAAAAAAATATTGGTCGTGGTATCGAACGCAATCGCATCACCTATTAAATCATCTGGGTATGTGCTCGCCATGTTCCAAAATCTGAAAATCATGTAAGTGCTCGGAATATTACGAGCACTTGGGTATGTGCTCGGCATTTTTCGAGCACAATCGGGTGCTCGGATGGCCGAGCACTCTAAAGTGCTCGTATAAAAATTCCGACGAAGCGAATACCGAGCACTTGGTGCTCGACAAACCCTGTTTTTTTTTTGTAGTGTGATTAGAATGAAATAACTAAAGCCGGACGATTTATAGGATAGATATTCCTAGAAGAATAGTTGCATATCACTTGTATATAGAATATTCATTGAGCTAAAGAGTGTGTTATCTTTTTTTTAAAAAAAAAAGGTTATCGCTAGGAAACAAACTTAAGGTGGAGTTGTAAGTACTAGGGATGAAAGCATCTAGATCTGCTTTATATCTGTAACATTAACTATGTATATGGAGTATAAATTATTGAAAATTTCAAGTTGTTATTAAAAACTCGTAACTTCACTTACTTTCAAAGTCAATTTTATCGAAATTAAATGTTACTAACAAATAACTTACCGTTATTAATACTCCACTCAGGAAGTCAAAATTTGTAAGGCCGGGAGTAATGGAAAACTACTTCACAAGTGGCTTCATTAGCAACTATATATCCAACTTCAGTTTTGAAGGGAGTGAAATTAATTATAAGTTGCTTCTTGATAACCAATAAACTAATTTCGATCGCATTACATACATCCTCAACTTACATCATTCTTCTGACTGTATAGACTGAAAAGAAAGCATCTTATTAACTACGTCAGTCTTTCATGATTAAAATGATACAATACAATATAATACAACAATTTAACAAAAAATACAATATTAGTTTTGCATAGGATGAAAATATATTTGTGGGTCCAATCGAGGAGTAGCGTGAGCAATCAAGGGCTTAGCTAACGCACCGTCGTCTCTAGACTCGGCCAAGTCAATGTTGTTCACACCGAGAGATGGCCTCCAGCTGAAACCCTGAATGAGTCTAGCAAGAAGTATAGTGCTCATGGTAGAGCCAAGCACGATGCCGGGGCATCCGCGCCTTCCGGTACTGAATGACAAAATGCGCAAGTCATGATCAGCAAGCACGACTTGTGTTTGTTCTTCAAGAATGTGCCGCTCGGGCTTGAACTTGAGAGGCTCATCCCAGATCCTAGGGTTCCGCCCTAGGCCAGGACGACTTAGGATCACATAGCTCTTCTCTGGGATCGTGTATCCACCCACAACAGTATCTTTGGTTGAAATGTGAGGGACATTAAACGGTGCTAACGGATGTAGCCTGAATGACTCTTTCAAACAAGCCTTGACATAATTTAGTTTAGGTATGTCCGATTCTTGGACTAGCCTATTCTTACCTACAACACTGTCCAATTCTTCACATGCCTTAGCAAGTAGGTCTGGTTGATTGATCATCTCTGCCAAAGCCCACTCAGCTGCATTTGATGGATTATCAACCGTTGCAATCATTATTTCCTGCAAAACCAACATAAATCAAATTATATATACTCTCTATGAATTTTGGAGTCCAGTCACAGACTCCGCAACAAATTAACTAAGTAGCTAGAGACTCAAATACTTACGAAAATGAGTGCTTTGATCTCTCGAATGGACAAAAGGGGTTCATTTTCTTGGTTCTTGAGGTTAATAAGAATATCAAGAATATCATGTTCTTCACTGTTATGCCCTAGATTCCACATCTTCACTCTCTTATCGATTGCTGGATCTTGGTATTTTCTTACATTCTTAAGGGCATTCTTCACAATCCTTTTGTGTCCATCCAAATCCAAAAACTCCAACCACGGTACAAAATCAGCTACCCCGAACGCATAGAGACAAGAAAGAATCGCGAACAATCCATCCACGTGTTCTCTTTCTTCAATTCCCGGGCCCCCATCATCCATTCCCGGCCCAAAAAACCTCTCACCAAACACCATTCTCCTGCTCATGTTGCCGCAGTAATGCTGGGTTGTTTCTCTCAAGTTCACCACCCCATTTATGTCCGGATTCGTCCACTGGTTGTAGACAAATCTCACGAGGTGGTCGGCCTCTTCGCATCTCTTCGTGTGGAGCCGCTTGAACACACTCGTGGTGAGCACCTCAGACGCCATAACTCTCCTCATTTTCTTCCACTGATCGCCGGAGGGCGAGAGGATCAGCCCCCGGTACCCGTCAGTGGCAAGGCGGGCCACGAGGTTGTCAGGTCGGGATGCGAAGATGGCGTCGTGCTTCTTCAAGAACTCTCTAGAGAGTTCAGGAGAAGTGACGGAAATGACGTGGACCCCGCCGAGTTTGATGCAAGCGATCTCTGTGCTGAGCTGTTGCATGAGATTGAGTATCCATTGGGACACAGGCTTGTTTGTCAACATTTGCGGGAGGCTGCCAACGAAAGGGAAGGCCGTCGGACCCGGCGGAAGAGGTGGCGCCGTGGACCTTTTCTTGATGGAGATGAGTTTGAAGATGATTAGGGAAAGTAAGCATAATGCTAGGATTTCAAGTTTAGAGATTGTTTCCATTTTTCACTTTTAATTTGTTTGAAAAGGTTTGGATATGTTGATAAGTTATTGGCTTATTGCCTTGTGTTTTATTGTGGAAAATTATATGTTATCTACTTGGATATGCATGTGAGGACATTACTTATCATGAAAAACACGAGCACATTACAACCTTATAAAATTAATAATTAATGAGCATGAGCTCATTACACAACCTTAAAGTAATGATTATAACACTAACTCATTATTTTACATACCATTAAAAACACGGGGACATTAATTCTTAAATGAAGTAAAGTTTTACTGATGTAAAAATCCTAGGTAGTAACAAGGCTCTTGTTTCATAATTAATGAGTAAGACATGAAAATGGCGTGTTTTATAAATTTGGTCTGTTTATTACTCCATATATATTTATTTTAAGATAATAGTGCAACTTGATTACATTTATCTACTGTAATTATGACTATTATTAAATAATGAAAAGAATTGGAGCTTTATTAGTAGTACAAGTAAGGGATGATTGCAACCCTATAGGTGTGGAACAAATGAAAGAAGCTGCGCCACTAAAAGTAAGACCTTTTCTTGCATGGTTTGATAAGATACACAAGGTATGACTCACAATCTAGCTACTATAGCAATGAGCTGGTTTTATCCAAATTCAGAAAAAATCTGGACAGGAAAATTAAACAACAAATGATCCGAAATAACATTGCAAACACATGCTAGGGGAGGGAGAGAAAGCTCACATATTGTCCTAAGAGTAGTTGACCTGATGAATGGATTCATCTGTGATCCGAATTTCCCATTTCAATTCAAAATTAATTATGGATTTGAAGCACAGTCTTCTTCGATATTACACTACAAGTAGTTTATACTCAATTCAGAGCCTACATGAGCCCTAAGACCACCTCCACCGGTGACATTCCACACAATGTCACACATAAAAGACAAAATAAATATAAATAAAAGTAATTCTAAAATAATTAAAAGCAACCGCTCCTCATCTCTCGGGAGCACCCTGTCGCCACTAGAAAAAGTGAGGGACACATGCCACATGTCTTAATATTATTGGCTGAATAAATATTGAAATATTTGTTATTTTTATTTTTTCACTTTTTATTATTGATTTATTTTATCACTTGATTATTGGAGTACATGTATGTTGTAATAAATTTGCACAATAACAATATAATTCTACATCACATTTTCAATCTCGAAAATTTTGCACTACATTAAATTTTGATTGTTTTATTAATTATTAATTTATTTTATTCAATGATTATTACATTTATCTCTATATATATTTTCAAATATCATGTGAATTATTCTTCCAAAAAAATCATGCGAACCACTCTTCCATAAAATGACGTGAACTACTTCATTTTTTATTTTTTCATTTTAATTTATTATTTTTTATTATTTGCTACTATATATATCCCACTTAATATGTAGAACTCTTCACAAAAGCAACCAAATCATCCAAATTATCGCCCTTTTATTCTTGTATTTATGGATCTAATTATCCAAATTATCGCCCTTGTTTCCCAAACTATTTTAATTCCCAAAATTATCAACAATCATCAGAATATCAAAGTCCGCTAAATTTTCCAAATTTTGGACCACCTTATCAGAATCCCCAATCATTTTCAAATCCAGAGTATTCACAAAACTTTGAATTATCTCCAAATCTAAGCCAAATTCCTATATCTACTGAAATTCCCACATCAAACAATGTCACCCAAAACTTGTTCGAAGATGCCCAACAAGCGAACAAAAAGAAGAGGAGCTCAAACAATGTAAGTTGGGTTGTGAAATAAGATTTAGCACTTATGTTTTCTTGGGTCTATGCCAGCGTAGATAGTGTGCGTGGTACACATCAGAAGGGAGATACACTATGGGTATGTGTGAAAAAAATTGTATCACGAAAGTCAAGCAGAAAATCCAGCTGAAATTAAAAAAAGAAATGTGGATTTTATGAAGAGTCGATGGAAACGCCTTAACCAAAATGCAAGCAAATGGGTGGCTGCTTGCAGAGAAGCAAACGCGCGAAGGAGGAGCGGAATGAGCGACCAAGATGTTGAGAATGAAGCTCATAGCATCTACCAAGTAGGAGGTGGCAACAAATTTCAAGATTTGATAGTGTTTAATGAAGTTATGAGCAAACATCCAAAGTGGAGTATTCATGATACAACACTGGTATTTCCTGACAATGAAAATATTGTTTATGAACATGATGGTAGCAATTCAAAGAGAACAAAGACCTATGAATCTGGCGAGTATACTATCCCTTCAAATCCGGAAACTCGGACATTCAACTAGTTCTCGGCCTATAGGCAGAGAGACAAGGCAAAAAGAAAAGGAAAAAGTAAGGTAACATAATCTGATTCTACTAATGCTCAAGTTGCTGCAGAACTTCATGCACTAAGGCTAGCTAAAGATAATGAGAACGAACTAGTGAAGGCTCGACTGCAGATAGAGCGTGAAAATCTGGAAAAGCCCTTTATGAAGATGTACCAAAAAATGTTGATTAAGTTGTTGGACAAAGAGCACTTGTCCCCGAAAGATGAAGAGATGAAACATCAACTAATGGAGATTGTGTTTAAAAAATGAATGATTTTAGTTTGATATGAGTTTGGTGTGACAATACGTTATGTAATATTCGTTTGGTGTGACATTAGTTTAAGTAATATTACTTTGGTGTGCTTTTAATTATGTAATGTTAGTTTGGTGTGTGTTGGTGTTATCTTTGTTTGTACTTTATGTAATATAAATTTGTGTAATATTAAGTTTATGTGATATGGTCACATGCATCTTCTCAAAAGCAATTGAGATGTCACAAAGATGATTTCTTTATCACATGCATTTTTTTAGATATGATTTTCGTGACACATGCATTTTCCTGCAAAAAGTATTTGAGATGTCACAAACATCATTACTTTATCACATGCATTTGCAGATATGAGTTTTGGTGTCATATGCATATTCCAGCAAAATGTATTGAGAGGTCACAAGCATCAGTTCTTTATCATATGCATTTGTAGATATAAGTTTGGTGCTACTTGCATTACAAAAGTTTTGAAATGCCACATGCAATCGAATGTTTTGTCATCGCATGCATTATCCTGCAAAAATTAGATATGTCACATGCTTTACTGCAATTGTGTCTCACATGTCTTGGGGTTTAGTATCACATGCAAATATATTTAGTTTATACATAGCTCGTGGATTTTTTTTTAAGATAAAACCAAGTACTCATTCCACCTCCAAAAAATGTCTTCTAGTGAAAACTCATCACTTTCATCGGATTCAAGTTCTGATGATTCAAATATCATAGCACTCAATCAATGGGAGGAACGAGTTTCTCAACAAAATCATCAAATCTATATAATTGTTGAGAACATGTTATCCACCAATCACAATCTAATTGTAGGGGCTCAAGCTTCTACAGTTAGAAAAAGCTATTGTGAAAGGCAACACGAGATTGGCGTTGAGCGTTTGATCAATGACTACTTTAGTCCCAACCCGACATATGGGCCAAAGGTCTTCCAACGCCGATTTCGCATGCACAAATCTGTATTCCTTCGGATTGTAGAAGCTGTTACTGCCAATGATGAGTATTTTCAAGAGAGAAGCGATGCTACAGGGAGACAAAGTTTGTCATCGTTACAAAAATGTACCAGAGCTATGCGGGTGTTGGCGTATGGGACATCATCCGATGTCGTTGATGAATATTTGCGGATGAGTTCAACGTTGACGAGAGATTCTCTAATACATTTCGTTGAAGGTGTTATTTCATGTTTTGGTGCCACATATCTTAGAAGACCTATTGAACAAGATCTCGCTAGACTTCTATATGTTGCAGATCAACGTGGTTTTCCAGACATGATTGGAAGTATAGACTGCAAGCATTGAGAATGGAAGAATTGTCCTAACGCATGGGCTGGACAATATACATGGAGAATTGGCAAACCAACGATCATTTTGGAAGCTGTTGCATCATATTACTTATGGATATGGCATGCATTCTTTGGAACTCCAGGTTCGTGCAATGATATTAATATACTCCAGGTCTCCCGTTTTTTATGATGTCTTAGAAGGTCGAGCACCATATGTTAATTATGTAGTAAATGGTCATAAGTAAAATAGGGCATATTATCTTACTGATGGCATATACCCTGCATGGACTGCATTTGTGAAGTCAATCACTTCTCCTCAAACTCAAAAGCATAAGTTGTTTGCTCAATTTCAAGAGTCTATCAAAAAAGATGTTGAGAGAGCATTTGGAGTCCTACAAGCGCGTTTGGCATTTTTGCGAAGGCCATGCCTTGTCTGGGACAAGATGTTGACGAGAAAAATTATGATTGCTTGTATAATCATGCATAATATGTTAGTAAACGATGAACGTGATACATATCAAAATTATTATGATCCTACTGAGATTTTTGAAGATACACCTACAAGAGCACAAGAAGGAAATGCTAAAGCTTTTTGCTACTCTACTCAACGGATCGGGAGTTTTTTTTCTTATATAATAAATCGAGATTAACTCCGCAATAGAGAAGCTCATATTGCCTTTCGAGATGATCAGATGAGCACATTTGGGAAAAATTTGGCATAAACAGTTGAATGTGTAATGTTTATTTTTTTTAGTAATCTTTCTTATTTTCCACTTTAGTTTGTAGTTTGATTTGTTTATTTTCTATTATTGTACCGTATTCTTTTATTTGTATATTTTTATTATGTCGTACTTCACTTATATATGGATGTGTAATAATTTTTATTATAAATTTGAATTATAAAATAATTTATATAATTTTTATATGAGTTTCTTAATATATTTATATAAATATAAAATCTATATTGATTGAAAGTATATGAAAAAGAAAATATGTATTGGGGTTGAGTTGGGGTCATTGATAGAAGTAAAAGTTTTAATAAGTTGGGGGTTGTATATGTGGATGAAAGAGAAATGAGTATTTTATTCAATGATTGGGGCGATATTGTTTTAGTGTCATTTGATAGAAAAATTCAATATCCTGGGAGCCTAAAAATAAACGCATCATATACTATTTAATACAAAGGGGTGTCTTATATAGCTAACTCACCCCTAAATTGCTAACTACAACTAATTGATTGACATTGGATCATGATATCAACGCAATAGATCATCCATCTATGAAAATTAATACAATGGACATAAAATGTCAATTAAGTGCATTTATGTCAATTGACCAAAAGTTAGTTATAACCAACTTTCAAAAAACATCCAAAATTTTAAATGATTATAACTATCTCAATTTAAATTATTTTTTACACAACTTATATCAAAATAAATATAATTTTATAAGAACTATAACTCACATGCATGTATTCCGATGTAAATTTTTTTTTAAAAAATCTTGAATTTTTGTATTTTTGGGTAGCAGTTCAATGTCAATATTGCTATCATAATATGTCAATATAATACATATAAAATTTCAATGTTAAATTGTGTTGGCATATTCAATGAATTGTATTGATATGTTTTGTAACGCCCCACTTTTTCAAACCCTAATTTTCGGGTTATAAAATTTTTGCATTAAATGCCTTAAATGCTATGATATGTGGATTATTTGATGAGTAATTAATTGCATGGTGTCTTTGT
Organism: Salvia hispanica; assembly: GCF_029641045.1. NCBI lineage: Eukaryota > Viridiplantae > Streptophyta > Magnoliopsida > Lamiales > Lamiaceae > Salvia > Salvia hispanica. The sequence goes on along the minus strand of NC_142692.1, from coordinate 48,971,050 downwards.
GACCTAATTGCGTATGAGAATTTAGATTGAGTTGAATAGTCAACTTGTTGAAATGTTGACGTGGCTATTGAATAGTCAAAGATGGGGAAAATATGACATGGCCGTTGAAAGGTCAATGCGTTGAGAAAATGAAGTGAAAGTGAAGAAATGTTTGATTGGTGAATATTTGATGCGGAGAAATATAATTGTGGTGAATTATTTTCCTAAGGGATGAGTGAGAATTAAATAGGAGCATTATTTAAGCATGTAGAATTTTCGGTCTCTCCTATTTTTTTAATTGGAGAAGGAATCCTATTTTTCTTGGATTTAATTATTGTTTGGGATAATTATCCGAATTAAATCCAAAATCCAATTATACTTTAATTCCATCATGGAATTTTCGAAAACACCACCTTTGATATCCATGAGATTTTCGATAATCTCATCTAGAAGGGAGAGAGAAATTATTTATTATACTATTTGATCTCTTATTTATTCTCTTCCATGAATAAATATAAATATGCTAGAATATTCTAGCATATCTTGCCAAATCTAAGGAGATCTTACCATATCCTAATTTAATTAGGATTAATAATAAGTCCCTTTTGAGGAATTGAATTTCACGCCACTTTCCATTTAATTGGGGGAGATTAATATTATTTTTCTTGCTCCGTGATATTTTATTCTACTCCGTAAAATATCCAAATTTAATCATAGGCTAATTAAATAGCCTACAAATTTCAAAATCCTCCTAATTCTCAACGGTTTCAACGCCATTATTCCTCCCAAATCTTCTCCAAATCTTGATTTATTTAATTATTGGAGTATATCTTAACCTCTATAAATAAGAGGAGAGAAAATCAAAACCCTAGCTACAAAAATCGCCCCCACTCTTGAAAACCGTTCCCCACTTCTCCCCACTCTCTCCAAGATTTCTTCTACTTTTCTTCAAGAATTCTTCATCAATTGAGAAGAATCCAAGTTGAAGTTCAAGATTTTATTGAAGAAACAAGGCTATAACTTGTTTCTACCGATCGTTCTTTTGAAAAAGGTACTTTAATTTTGATCTCCTCTTCTTCTACCGATCAATCGGTATTCTTGAGTCCACATGCATTTAGATTGAGTGAAGGGGAATTAAATGGATGAATTTTGGGATACATGTATGAGTGTGTGTGCACGCCTCGGTCGGCGTGCACATATGTGGGGTTCGTGTGCGTGTGTTGTGTGTGTGGAACACTCATGCGTGACACGATTTAATGGTGAAATTGGAGTTGTTATTTGAATAAAAATGATATGCTAATCATACCTTGATTTTGGATGATGATATAAAAGATTTATCGATGGGAAAAAGGGAAATATGGGAGACATGCATGTTTTGAAATCAATGATTGAAACTGATTTGTGATACGCCTAATTTAAAGGTGATACTTCGCGCTCTCAACGTGGTAAACGAGGAGAAGAGAATACTTTCGAGATAAGCCGACGAGGTGGGCTTTCTTTTAAAATAAGGACATTGTCCTAAACTGATATTGATGAGAATGAAATATGCGTTATCATGCCTTGATTTGTTTTGTCGTACCTATCCCTCGTGGCTATGCCACTATTGATTTAATCGAATTCGGATCCTTGTAGAGCCGCAAACTCTACTTGGGTTAGTGTACACCAATGTTAGACCGAGAGTCAGCGTACGGGTTGGCCGGTCTAGTGACCTGGATTGCGGCCGCATTCCTTGTCATGTAGAATGAGGATATGGTAAACATCGATGAGAAAAATGGTTGCGCGACCGTGATATTTGATAAAGAATATATTTTGGTGCCTCGGGTCTTTCTAAAGTTAAAACCCTGATGGACACTTGAAAATGGCATGATAACTATAATTGTGATAAAACTGTTTTCGGCAATGAGCCCACTGAGTATGATTATAAGTACTCAGCCCTGCATGTGTTTTCCCTATGTGTAGGTTGAGCGGTGGCAAGCGGGCGGCGGTGTTGAGTAGGAAATAATAAGATGATCTGTTGGTACTTAAAGTGTCGTTGTGTCTCCATACATAGCCTCACTTCTTTCTTGGTCGCTTCCGCTATATTATGAAAACTTGTGATCTTTTGGTTGGGTTGAATACTTTTATTTCGTGGGAATTTTGGATATGGAACAGTTGGAATTATTTTGGAAACGTTGATAAGCATTTATTGCGATAGCCTTTTGTTGGATTTCTTTGCTAAGGCATTATTCTTCTTCTACTTAATTGTTCATTAAATGCTTTGGTTAAATCCCTTTTTAAATGGAACCCTAGCCTATGATCTTTGATGCATTTAAGTCCGCCTAGTTAACGATCGCCGCATTTATTATACCCTAGATGGGCGGGTCGTTACATGTTTAATACACTATGTTGACATTTTGATAAAAAACCCTAATTTTGGTAGATTTCATATCTTTTTAAATTTAAATAATAATAAAACGAAATTACACGTGGCAATTTGTAGACCACTAGATCTCTACTAATCTTATGGTTTTAAATTAGTTGTAGTTAGCAATTAAGGGTTGAATTGACAATTGATCACACTCCTAATACAAAGTCAATAGTTTTAGGTTCAATTAAATAGTTCTTATTTATAGTGTTCAATTTCCTACATAAAATAGTAGCATTATAGAATCTAAAACTAAGTTGTGATTATTTAGTAGGAGGGAGTTGGCTATGATTAATTATCACATAACTATTCATCTCTGATTAAGTCGTGAGATTTAATTTCATGAACCAAACATAATAAAAATTTAATCATGGATATAATCTTGGAAACCGACACAACAAAAACTTATCTTTTAGGGACGCAAAAATTGAGAGAAAATTACTAGCATTTGGAAATTTAAAAATAACTAGTAGTATAATTTAGGACGCAAAAGAAAGTGTCCCTAAATTGAGGACAAATTATCTTAGAGCAAAGAGCATGCATGTGGGCCGGACCCACATTTATTCATTTTTAATTCTCTGCTCTTCCGCAAGAGCACAACACCTACATCCATGTTCTTCCGCAAGAGCATGCTCTTACACTATTCAAGGGACCACCATTCTATTATTCATATTATATTTCAATTACTAAAATGGCGTCGTGCTTCTTTAAGAACTCTCTAGAGAGTTCCGGAGAAGTGACGGAAATGACGTGGACCCCGCCGAGTTTGATGCAAGTGATCTCTGTGTTGAGATGTTGCATGAGATTAAGTATCCATTGGGATACAGGCTTGTTTGTCAGCATTTGCAGGAGGCTGCCGACGAAAGGGAAGGCCATCGGACCCGGCGGAAGTGGCGGCGCAGTGGACCTTTTCTTGATGGAGATGAGTTTGAAGATGATTAGGGAAAGTAAGCATAATGCTAGGATTTCAAGTTTAGAGATTGTTTCCATTTTTCACTTTTAATTTGTTTGAAAAGGTTTGGATATGTTGATAAGTTATTGGCTTATTGCCTTGTGTTTTATTGTGGAAAATTATATGTTATCTACTTGGATATGCATGTGAGGACATTACTTATCATGAAAAACACGAGCACATTACAACCTTATAAAATTAATAATTAATGAGCATGAGCTCATTACACAACCTTAAAGTAATGATTATAACACTAACTCATTATTTTACATACCATTAAAAACACGGGGACATTAATTCTTAAATGAAGTAAAGTTTTACTGATGTAAAAATCCTAGGTAGTAACAAGGCTCTTGTTTCATAATTAATGAGTAAGACATGAAAATGGCGTGTTTTATAAATTTGGTCTGTTTATTACTCCATATATATTTATTTTAAGATAATAGTGCAACTTGATTACATTTATCTACTGTAATTATGACTATTATTAAATAATGAAAAGAATTGGAGCTTTATTAGTAGTACAAGTAAGGGATGATTGCAACCCTATAGGTGTGGAACAAATGAAAGAAGCTGCGCCACTAAAAGTAAGACCTTTTCTTGCATGGTTTGATAAGATACACAAGGTATGACACACAATTTAATTAGCACCAAAGCGTATGACAGAATCAGCTAGTAGCAGCAATGAGCTGGTTTTATCCAAATTCAGCAAAATCTGGACTGGCAAATTAAACAACCAATGATCGGAAATAACAATGCAAACACAAGCTAGGGGAGGGAGTGAAAGCTCTCAAATTGGCGATCAAGAAATAAAAGTCAAATGATTCGGAAAGTTAAATAAAAGTAATAGCACAGAGCGATATTGTTTTAGTGTCATTTGATAGAAAAATTCAAGATTCTGGGAGCCTAATAATAAACGCATCATATACTATTTAATACAAAATCGATAGTTTTAGGTTCCATTAAATAATTCTTACTTATGGTGTTCGGTTTCCTAGATAAAATAGTAGGAATCTAAAATTAAGTTGTGTGATTATTTAGTAAGAGGGAGTTGGCTACGACTATTTATCACATAAATATTCATCTGGGATTAAGTCATGAGATTTAATTTCATGAACCAAACATAATACAAATTTAATCATGAGATATAATCTTGCAAACCGACACAACTAAAACTTATCGTCTAGGGACACAAAAATTTGGAGGCAACTACTAGCGTTTGGAAATTGTTAAAAATAACCATAATTTGGAATGCAAAAGAATGTGTCCCTAAATTGAGGGCAAATTATCCTACCCTTTTGCTTTTTAGGACGCTTCTATTTGTGTCCCCTAATTATAGTTGGAACACTAACAATAAGGAAACTCTATTGAGAGCGTGTTTGAATTGGTAGATAGTGACATTTGGAATGCATTTAATGATCCAATCTAGTGTTTGATTTGTTGGTTAAATTTTCTGTACGGCCCGTTTAATTAAGGCTTAAAATGACTGTTTTATTATCATGAAAAATTTAGTGATAATAATAAGTGCAACACTATTTGAATCTTAAATTACTTGGAATTTACTAATATAGCCCTCAGCCTTGGAAATATAGGAAAAGTTAGAGGATAGTTTTGGAATTTCCTACTATTATATATAGTGTGACTTTAAATAACAAACCAAACATGTGATATTAAGGACTATAGATAACATACCATCAATTCAAACACCACGAATAGAAATGGAAAATCTAGAAAAGCATTGCTGCAAAATGATTGTATTCTTATCTAAATGAAAGATACTTCATTTCAAAAGTGATAATTATATACACAAATTAGAGTCATTAATTGCATTAAAAAGTGTCATTATCCGGTTTTTTGTGTTGCAGTGCGAACACCCCTATTGTGTACGAAGCTTGAAGTTTTTACGCCATACAATATCTAATCCACAACACATTGAGTCTTAATTATGTTTCCTTAAAATTTTCATTTTTCTTTCTTATTTCACATATATGCAATTGCTTATGTAACATACTAAAAATGACCCTAGACGAAATTCATTATTTCAATGGGAAAATCGGGCAGAAATAGTAAATAATTATAATCCATAATTATTATAAGATTATTATGTGATGAGAATTGAGATTTTGAATTAGTATATAAGTTATATTGTGTAGATCTCATAATGGATTTAGTTATCATTTATGTATGAGAAATTCTAGTATTGGAATTAATATAAAGGAAAAATTGAAGAATAGAAGAAATTAGATAAATGGTGGGTATATGTTTAATTAGAGGCTTATAATTAAAGAATTGCATATGAATTAATTTAACCTTCCTCTTCTCAATCAAAGTGGTGTGTGATGTGGAGAAAATAAGCTCCAACTTGCAAACTTAATCTAATTAGTCTAGAGAATTTGAGTAAGTCTTAATTGATGGAAGAGTGCCACATGTCATATATTTTTTACCATGTGTTAAGTATTAAGACTTTTTATATACCAAATGCAATTTTCTCTCTCTCCCTCCTCCCTCTCGATATTTCTTCCCCAAAATAAATCACAACTTCCATTTCTTCAACCTCTATAGCTAGCTACATTCTTCTCTAATTTTCAAGTTTGTTCGCGGACTGTGGAAGTAATCATGCAACCGACAGCTTTATCTTTATCAAGTACACGTGGCGGAAGATTATTGACATCGCAAAGATAGGATAATAACCAGAAGAGAAAAAGGGTGCGAAGTGGCGGAAACATAATGGTGGTAAAATGACTTATGCTCATAAGTCTGTCAGGTAGCATGCTCATCACTTAAGGCCTTATTCTCTTATGTGTTTTTATGTGATAATTAAATGTCCTTATGAGATTATATATGAATATATGTGATTTGTGAACTCGATGAATTATGATTAGTTATGGAATAAGAGACGTATGAGATAAACTATGAGAATGAGATGAATTGTAGAAATGAAATATGGAAAGGGAAGAATATGAGTTTATGTCATATCCCTACTTGGTTGATTGCTTTGGGTCATAAGGTGGCATATTCTCTAATATGTCTTACTTCCTGAATTGAGTATAAGTGATTCCATACGTAGTGTTGTGCGCTAATCAATGATACGATCTCTGATTTGTATATGTCATTTATGATGGGAATTTTGGATATACGAGGGTATAATGAGAGTTGAGATTTAATCTGTTCATTTGATATGATATGGTGTGACAAAGTTGCCGATGTGTTATGTTGAAATTATTGGGAATAAGTATAGAAATGAGAATGAGTATGTATGACTGTGTTTATGCCCCGTGCTTGTGTATTCTGTGGGTACAATTGGCATGCCATAGGACAGCAGCAAATTATCCGTGATCTCTCGTCTTCCGGGTAACCGAAGCGAAGGCGAAGATTGTCTGTCATCTGATCTGTCTCTGATTCTCTTGAGATCTGATATCTGTCTCTGATCTGCGCCCTAAATGGGTGGTCTGTGCGGAGTCCTTTCGAGGACAAAATCCGTGTGTACATCTTATTCCGATTCTGATTCTGATTCTGGTCCGTGTACCTTGGTCTGCCACTAAGCACTTAAAGGGGGCTGTATGTGTTTGGATACGTGAATATGTTGATGATCTGTAAGCGTGCTATATGTGCGTGATATTGGTGTAATGTGTGGATATCATGTGGATTACTTGATGCTATGTGAATTCTGGGCATAAGTTTATTTGTCTACTATTGAATTCTGGGCATAAGTTGGCTATAGGGGGAAATGCTGCCAATTTATGTTAGAGATTAATTAAATGATAATAATATGACAGATGTGGTAATTATTTATTTTAAATAAATGAATAAGAGTTTAAAGAATTTTTATTAAGTTACATGATTTTTGCTTGTAGAGAATTTTGGCTAAAGTGTTGAGTGTGCTAAAGGTTAGTCGGCATTGGAGAGTATCGGTCAATGTTTCTTCTTGTCCGTCTCAGCGCTGCATCCTTGGTGGGCCACTGATCTCTGTATGCAATATAGATCTTTTGAATTATTAGTTGTGACATGTTAGGACTAAACTATATAACTAAATAACTTGGCTGTGATTGTAAATATTAATGTTTTGATTATTTATTTCTGAGTGATTCAGAAAGATGAAATTTTAAATTTTCAAACTTGATGGCGCCTCTTTTGTGACATCACCTATTCGGCCGGCAGATGGTTGGTTAGGAGGTGTTACAGCTTAATTAGAATATACTTTGTATTAAAATAATGAAATTGCATGATTGAAATATAATTAATCTTCTTAATTAAATACAAATTTAATTACTTCATCTGTCTCTGAAATGTATGAACTATATCCTTATCAGTACACTGTCCTTGAAAAGTATGAACTCTCTAATTTTGGAATATTTAAACAACACATTACCCCTAAGCACCATTTTATTTACAACTTATAACGTTACAATACAATAATAATGATGTGGAGCCCACTCTCTACTATCACTACTTACACTACCTTTTATCTATATCTCTTATTTTATCAATTATACATGAAGGGTCCGTTTGGTACACAGAATTGGAATTGAATTGGAATTGGAATTCTATCGAATTGAATTGGAAGTAATTGAATTAGAATTCAATTCCAATTCCTTTGTTTGGCAAAATGAAATAATTGATATGGAATTGAATTTAAAAATTTGAATGTGCGTGTGTTGTGTGTGTGTGTTGTGTACTGTGTGTGAGTGTGTGTGTGCAGTGTGTGTGAATATGTGTGTGTTGTGTGTGTGTGCGGATGTGTGTAGTGTGTGTACTGTGTTTGAGGATGTATGTGTGTGTGTGTATGTGTGAGTGTGTGTTGTGTGTGTGTATGTGTGAGTGTGTGTTGTATTTGTGCTGTGTGTGTGAACGTGTGTAGTGTGTATGAGGATGTGTGTAGTGTGTGTGTACTGTGTTTGGGGATGCGTGTAGTGTCTGTGTACCTTCTTTGTGCTGTGTGTGTATGTATGAGTGTGTGATGTGTTTGTGCTATGTGTGTGTGCAGTGTGTGTTGTGTGAGTTTGCGTGTGTGTGAGTGAATGTGTGTGCAGAGTGTGTGCTGTGTATGTGTGTGTAGTGTGTGTTGTGTTTGTGTTGTGTGTATGTGTGAGTGCGTGTTGTGTTTGTGTTGTGTGTGTGTTGTGTGTGTTTGTGTGTGCAGTGTGTGTATGTGTGTGAATGCATGTGCAGTGTGTGTGATGTGTGATAGAAAAAGGGGATATAATGGAGATCAATCAGGATTCAATCACAATTATACTCTAGAAATAGATTGATACTGATTAGATTGTAAGAGCATCTCTAGTGGGAGGACTTCCCGCACGCCCTTCCCAAGTACACCTCCTGCCACGTCATAAGGACTTCCCACTGCACAATCCGCCCTTCCCATCGTCCTTCCCGCGCAGACTTCCCGCAATTAAAAAATCATAAATTCACAAATATTCAATTTACGTTACGGAATTAAAATTTCGACACGAATACGGACGGTGAAAATGCAACATCTTCATAGCGACATTAAAAAAATTACATAATCATTAAAAAAAAATTTGCATAATCATTAAAAAAAATTACAATTCAAACAAAAGAAAATTAAAATATCAACGTCCACCCCTCCGTGTCCAAAGCTCTTTTATGATATCGTTCTGAAGTTGTATATGGGCTTGGGTTTGCCGCATGTAGGCAAATGCGCGCATCCGATCGGCCTCTTCATGAGGTACCCCCATACGTACATTCACGGTAGCCACGCCATGGCTTGGACCGGCCACGGTAGCATCTTCATTGGTCCATTGAGTCAGTTCAGGATCTTCACTTATGACAATCATGTTATGCATAATAATACATGCATAAATGACATCGCCGATGTTGTCCATATACCATTCCGTGAAGGACCCTTCACTACCGCCCATCGACTCTGGAGCACACCAAATGCCCGCTCCACGCGCCTCCTGACGAGCCGCAAAGTAAGTCTTCATATCTTCTAATGGGCATCTGATCGTCTTCACAAAGCCGGGCCAGTTTGGGTATATCCCATCCGCCAAATAGTATCTCATATTGTGCTGGTTACCGTTGGTGACGAAACTGATGGCGGGACCAACGCCATTGCAATGATCGTTGAACATGGTGATGACTGGAGGACGTTGATGTCGTTGTTCGACCCGGCTACTCCAAAATAAGCATGTCATATCCACAGCCGGTAGTCAGCTACAGCTTCAAGAACCATCGTGGGATGCTTGCCTTTGAAGCTGCTAGTGTACATCCCTTTCCAGGTGGCGGGGCATACAATCTATGCTGCCCAACATCCCGGGAAACACGTGCACTGACCCGTGCATATCTATCAGCTGCTGGCAGTCTACGGGGCTGGGCTTCCGAAGATACCAATCACTGAATATCTCTCTAACGCCCTGGCAAAAAAAATCCGGACACTCGATGGCTGTTGACTCGCCAATATGGAGGTACTTGTCGAACATGTCGACCGCGCCTCCGTAGGCCAGCTGCCTGATTGCAGTAGTGCACTCCTGTATGGGCGTGTGACCGGGTTTGCCAACCGCATCCTCCCTGAACCTGAAATACTCGTATCGATGCTCCAAAGCACTCACGATACGCATAAACAGCGAACGATGCATCTTAAAACATCGTCGGATTATGGCATCATTAAAACGTGGCTGCGGAGCGAAGTAGTCCTGAAATAACCGATGATGTGCAGTGATGTCGTCCCGAGGTACTATATTTTGACGACTGATCGGCCGAGGTACCGCCGCCTGCTGCTGCCGCTGGATCGCTTGACCTAGCAGGCGATCTATCGCCCCTATCATAGCGACCTGCAACTCGTCATTATCACTATCACTATCACTATCGCTCCCGCCCCTACCACTCGTACCTCTACTAGCCATTCTAGATATACTTGAGAACCGAAATTTAGATTTAGAGAGAGAAACTTGTTAATGTAGGGGCTGGTAGCGGAAGCGCACGCATAAATCAATTACAAACAATTCAGATCTATTTAGCGGATTATTTAGACAAATTCTATTCGCGTAATTATCACATGTATCATGCTCATAACTCAAATAATAACATGCTTTAAATTAATTGAAACCTAAAACATGCAATGCATTTCTGCTTTACACTCTTCCAAATTACGGCTCCACCTCCTAAGGTAAACACATAACCAGTAGTAGATTTCCTCGAGTCCTGATCAGCTTGAAAGTCTGAATCAGTATATCCCAAAGGACATAGCTCGCCTGCTTTGTAAACTAGAACATAGTCCTTAGTCCGTTTAAGGTACTTGAGTATGTTCTTTACTGCAGTCCAATGTCCTTGGCCCGGATTTGACTGATATCTTGCTACCATGCCAACAGCAAATCAAATATCAGGTACAAGGCATAGCATACATGAGACTACCAACTGCCGAAGCGTATGGTATCCTTTTCATCTCTGCTATCTCAGATGCAGTCTTAGGACACATCTCTTGAGATAAATGGACGCCATGTCTAAAAGGTAAGAAACCTTTCTTGGCATCTTGCATGCTAAAACGACTAAGTACAGTATCGATGTAGGGTTCTTGGGATAAGCACAACATCCTTTTCTCACGATCCCTAAGGACCTTGATACCTAAGATGTGTCCCGCATCTCCCATATCCTTCATCTCGAACTGGTTTGACAACCAAGTTCGAACTGATGACAACATCTTTTTATTGTTTCCAATTAGAAGAATGTCATCTACATATAAAACTAAGAACACCACATTCCCTTTTTCTACCTTCTTGTACACACAGCTCTCGTTAGGGCATTTTTCGAATCCAAACTTATGAACAGTTTGATCGAAGCATTGATTCCATGATCTAGATGCTTGCTTGAGGCCATAAATGGCCTTCTTAAGATTACAAACCATGTGCTCTTTGCCCTTCACGGCATAACCCTCGGGTTGTTCCATGTAGATGGTCTCCTCAAGACTACCGTTCAAGAACGCAGTCTTAAGTCCATCTGCCATACATCCCAATCCATATAAGCTGCTATAGACAACAGTATCCGGATCGATTTGAGCATGGCTACCGGGGAGAAGGTCTCATCGTAGTCGACACCCTCCTTTTGGGTATACCCCTTAGCCACTAGTCTTGCCTTAAAGACTTTAACTCGTCCATCGGGTCCACGTTTACGTTTGTATATGCACTTACTCCCAATGGCAGTACAGCCTTCGGGTAGGACGGACAAATTGTAGACGTTTTTGTCTATCATAGATTGTAGTTCCGATCCATTGCTTTCACCCATTCGCAATGATCGACATCCGCCTGCGCCTTTGCAAAATTCCAGGGATCTAGTACATTGCTGTCCGAGGAGTGATCCATAGATTCTCCCAAACCAATGTACCTTTCGGGCTCATGAGAGACCCTCCCACTGCGGCGCGACACTACAATATTAGGTGTAGAAGTTGAAGGTTCGGGAATTGGTTGTACTATAGGTACTTGTTCTTGGTAAATGGAACTTGTGACTGAAGTGAGCTCTTCAAGAGCTACCTCACTGCTGGGTTTATGATTCATAACAAAATCTTCCTCTAAGAATGTCGCGTGAGTACTCACAATGACTTTCTTTTCTCGGAGACTATAGAATTCATAAGCTTTCGAACCTTTGGGGTACCCTATAAACAAACATACCTCTGTCCTTGAGCCCAGCTTAGTTGGATCCTTTTCCAAAACATGAGCTGGACACCCCCATATCTTGAGATGTTCTAGATTGGGCTTACGCCTTGTCCACAACTCATACGGAGTAGCAGGAACAGACTTTGATGGTAAATTGTCTAAAATATGACTCGCGGAAAGCAAGGCATGTCCCCAAAACGAAATAGGCAGTCGTGCATAACTCATCATCGATCAGACCATGTTCAACAAGGTCCTATTCCTTCTTTCAGCTACGCCATTCTGCTGGGGTGTGCCCGGCGCAGTCGTTTGGGATTCAATTCCCTCTACTAACAAGTAGTCCAAAAACTCGGCATTGGGGTACTCGCCTCTGCGATCAGATCGCAGGCTCTTGATACGTTTTCCATGATGCGTCTCCGCATAAGCCTTAAACTCCTTGAACTTGTCTAAAGCTTCAGACTTAAAGCGCATCAAATAAACATATCCGACTTTCGAGTAATCATCAATAAAAGTGATGAAATAGCGAAAGCCGCCTCTTGCCTCGGTTGACATTGGTCCACACACATCAGTATGAATGAGTTTTAGTGCTTCCTTGGCCCTATTACCTTTCACCCTAAAAGGTCTCTTAGTCATCTTGCCTTCCAAACAGGATTCACACGTGGAAAATGATTCTGTATCTAGGCCTTTAAGAAGGTCTTGATCCATGAGAGTTTGAATCCTCTTATGGTTGGCATGACCAAGTCTAAGGTGCCATAAGTACGTTTCGTTCATTGAACTTGAAGGTTCTTTTCTTTTATTTGAAATTTTCGATGCATTATTGAGTTCTAATTTGCGATTATTAAATTGTGTAGATATGATTGTATACAGATTGTTTTCCATGATACCACGACAGATATAAGAACCATCTTTCTTAATAACACAACTGTCATTAAAAGAAATCGAATATCCATCAAAAACCAATTTAGAAACTAAAATTAAATTTCTTCTAAAAGAAAGTATCAACAAAACATTCTTCATAACCAAAAATCTATCACTACTAAAACGCAAATAAACGTCTCCCACTGCTACGGCCGCCACTTTAGTAGCGTCGCCCAGCTGGACTTCGATCTCTCCATCATATAGCCGTCTTGTCACCTGCATTAAGTCAGGATCAAAACAAATATGATCAGTAGCTCCAGTGTCAATAACCCAAGTATGAGATGAAGTCGAAGCCAAACATGACTCAACAACTAAAGCTTGGTGCATACCTGTAGCCTTGCTCCTTTTAGGGCAATCTGGCTTCCAATGCCCCTTCTCTCCGCACTTGAAACACTTTCCGGTTTGCTTCTTTCCCGACCTCCTCTTTTTCTTTCCCTTAGCTTCCTTAGGTGTGACCTGGTTCGTCACTTTCTTCTTTCCTGCACCAGGCCTAGGGCCAGAGGAACGATGTGACGAACTAACCATCGCAGCCTTAGCTTGGTTCATGAGATCCTCTGCCGACTGAAGTTCAGTCAACAACTCTGCCAAGGTGTAATTCCTTTTGTTCATCTCAAAGTTGAGCTTGAACTGCTGGAAGCTAGGAGGCAAACTCTGAAGGATAATAGTAACTTGGGACTCGGCATCAATGATGCCTCCAAAAACCTCAATTTGATTGAGGTGGCTCATCATCTCGAGGACATGGTTCCTCACAGACGAGCCTTCCTTCATAGACTTGCACATGATACTCCGAAAAGCTTGAGACTTAGCTGTTCGATTCTGAGTACCAAAAAGATTTGTGAGATTTTCCATAATCTCGGTGGCAGTAGCCATGGCGGCATGCTGATGTCTAAGCACTGTTGACATGGAGGCCAACATATAACACTTAGCCATCTCATTCGCCTTGTGCCACCGTCTATGGGCATCTCGCGCTGCATGCGCGGCGTTAGCCGCTGGCACTGGGGGCCGGAGAGTAGTGAGCACAAACTTGTACTCATCAGCCGTGAGAACGATGTCCAAATTTTGTTTCCATTCTATGTAATTTTGGCCCTCGAGTTTGTTTTCTTTAAGAATTGCAGAAAGAGGATTGAGTGACATGTTGACGATTTAGGTTGCACTGCAAAACAGAATATTTACTATTTGTCATAAACTTATGTGAAGAAATTGAGTAGATTAAACCATAAAACTTTTCAAATTCTCACAACTGTAAAATTAAAATTTTGTACCCTCAAGCAGAGGTCAATACGCTTTAAAATTTTAACATTTTTACTGGTCACAACACCAACGAATAGTCCAGAGACCGCAGCACGGCATGGCCGCCTAATGTTGCCTAAGCACGACCATCAGATTTAGCATTACAGTATCTCGTTTCTACAACACACTCCCATAACAATGCTCATGCGTTGATAACAAGACCAAGCTATCTCGTAAATTCTGTTTAGACTTCTGAAACTTGTAATTTCTTAGGATTATTGTCCCCACAGCATGGGTGGCGATAATATTGGAAACTACTTTCTAGTCCATACTATTTACAATTGAGAAGTCCACCTATATGAACTCGCTATTTCTTAGGATTATTGTGCCCACAGCATGGGTGGCGATAAGATTCAGAAATTAGCTTCATAAGTTGTGGACCAATCGATGGTGACCATATACAAACTTAGTTCGTAATTGTCGCTTAGATATTTAAGTTATGGTTTTTCATTAATTATCCTTAGCCTTAGTGCAGATTAAAGGCTTAATCAAATTATGTTGGTATTTAATTGACTGGATAATTAAATCTTTTATAATCTTTTATACATCTTATTAAAGGATAATATATTAATTACTAAAGTTTAATCTATATTCATGTCTTCTATAAGATTTATCTAAAATAATTAATTATTTATATCTTTGACGGACATGAACAAATAAACTTAAATTAATTCCTTATTAAGATTGGGAAGAGAATAATATATTTTATTATTTAATGAAATCCTACATATCTATCCTTATAAGGATTCTAGATATATAATATAATTATAATTAGGAAACTATTAAATTATTCTTGTCCACATCATCTAGGATTAGAAGATATCCCTAGATATGGTCAATAATCTAAATATTCCTAAAATCTAGGGAAATCTTCCCAAAATATTTTATTTCAATTAAATAATAATATTTTAATGATATCTTTTAATTTAGGAATCAAATAATCATTAAAATAATATTTCATCGTTATCTCATCGTACGAGGTTCGCACGTACGACGAACGACAAAATACACCGGGGTTCATCCGCCGGTTACGGTGGTCACGCCGGCGGCGCACACGAGGCCACTCTCGCCCATGCGTCGCCGGTCGATCACCCTGCGTACTCCCACTGGCTCGACAGCCCTGTATGGATCGCATGTCGTGCGATTCGTCTCGGCACTAGCACCGACGAATCGCACGTCTCTTGCGTTCCAAAAGTTTGAGTTCTTTGTTTCGATAGTTCTTGAGTTCATCATGCATATAATAAAACAACTAAAAACAAGAACATGCTTCGATAACAAAAACGCATGCATACATGAAATTTCACGAAATTTAAATCCAAATAATCAGAGCCAAAGACTGGCTCTGATACCAATTGTAGGGGCTGGCAGCGGAAGCGCACGCATAAATCAATTACAAATAATTCAGATCTATTTAGCGGATTATTTAGACAAATTCTATTCGCGTAATTATCACATGTATCATGCTCATAACTCAAATAATAACATGCTTTAAATTAATTGAAACCTAAAACATGCTTTTCTAAGGTTCAGCCATTATCCTTTGATGATTCTCCAAAGAATCGAAGATAGCTAGCGCCTTCTCCACGTGAAGAACTTTAGTACAAAACCACGGATCTTCTGACTGATTCCCGGACTGTGAACTGATATCAGGGTGGGCTGATCTCACCAGTGCACTAGGACTTAAATAGAGAAGACAGAAATCCTTTCCTACGGAGGAGAAGAATTCGACCACTCCTAGGAATAGGGGGGCCGAAAATTTTGAATAAAAATCAAGTGTATTTTCTGTCTCCTTTATTCTCCTATTTATAATAAGTCACATATTGGGCCCAGTCAGGGATCTATGGAAGGCTTTGGATATGGGCTCCTCCAATTAGCTTTTTACTAATTAAACTAAAACCAATTTAATATAAACTTAAAATTGGAATATTACGAGCAGCCACTACAGAAGTAATACTGCACTCCCCATCCAAATTTGAAATTATAAGTATTTCGGGTTTCCAATACTTTATATTTATTTCCCGCGCTTAAGATAGAAACATCCATTAATTAATTATTGTCTGCTATGTACTTAATTAATTAATATCTTATTTATTCCAAGAGGACTCAGCGAGAAATTCTTATTTATTATTCATAGAGTGATTAAACTCCAACTAGCTAGGTTCCGAATAATAAAACCTTATTTCAAGCTTCTCTTGAGGATGTTATCAAACGAGACTCACCTCGCGCACGATTCAACATAATAGCAATCCTAGCACTGCTAGATATTAATCACCACTACCCAATATACCAGGCTTATTGGGTTGCTAAAAACCCGCACCATTTGGTAAGTCAAAGTTGTGCATAATCAATACCGTATGCTCAATGCTAACGTACATCGATTGAGAAATAATTTACGAGACCTCATCTTTCAGTAGATAGCATAAAGACTGTCTCGCTGTTAGATCCATCCAGTGCTATACCACACCAACGTCATCTTATTTCAGTAAGGCTTAGAAATAATCGGACTGACATTGCAACCTTTCACGATGGGTAGTCTAAGCCTATCTAGGTTGTGAAATTATTCTTTTTCTTTGTTTAGAACTGACCGTGTTACCTTAAAGTGAACGACGCCCACAACAGGTCTACTAAAACAAAGACTTAGACTTTGTTAAGTTACTTATACATTTAAATATGCAATAAACATCCATTAAATGTAAAACATAATAACATTATGACAAAAATAATCTGTTTATTCATTTGGAAAATAAAATAAGAGTGTTAACAGTATTCAATCACTCGAAAGGTGATTTCTAGTATACAAACTCTAACAGTTAACACAAGTGCTGCGAATGAAATGAAATTCAATGAGCCGTATATATAGAGTTTTTTTTTTAAATAAAAAAAAATTAAATATCGGACGTCCGCGCCTCGGCACAATGGCGGACGTCCGCCCGCCCTTCCCGCGAAAGCCGCGGCCTTCCTGTGTCATCTCGGGACGTCCGCATCCTCCCCTCCGAGCCACAATGGCGCCCTTCCCCGACGGACTTCCCTGAAGCCTATCCGAAGGGCGACAAGAAGTCCGCCATTGGAGATGCTCTAAAGATATTTGTAATACCTATTAAATGGGTGATAGACAATTAATACAATACATCATCAATCAATAAACACAAACATCTGTTCTCTGCAAACTATCTTCCTATTCCAACAACAATGAAATACCCCAACCTATCCCATTCCAATTGACCCTCCGAAACCAAAACATGACCTTTATCGAATCGATACCTCACCAATCGTGATTAGTATCAAGCTAAACGGCGACAGCTATCCCATGTGGTCCGTACTGATAAAGGCGGCAATCAGCGGGAGGGGGATGATTTCTCACATAACTGGAGTCTCATCCCCTCCGGCAAAGACCAAACCTGCCTTCGCACAGTGGCAGCAAACGGACCATTGCGTATTCACATGGCTCGTTTCAAACCTGGAAATGAAATTAGTTAGTCGAGTCACCCAATATCCAACGACAAAAGAGATTTGGGATAGTCTCGAAATAACATATGCAAGCGGGAGCAACAAAATACAAGTGTATGATCTATACACTGGAGCAATCCATCTCAAGCAAAAAAAGGAGTCTCTGAAAGACATATGGAATTCCCTACAAACCTACACGACCTATGGGTGTCCATTGATCAACGATAGCCAAATCCGATGCTATATCCAGAAGATATAAGAATCTACAATAAATGACATAAGAATATAGGTTATATCAACTGCTGTCAGCCTTGAGTGACAAATATGAAAGTATCAAGAAGGAGATCCTCAGATTAGAACCACTACCCCCTGTAGATATGGCCTACGCAACACATCGGAGGGAGGATGTTCGGTCCAACATTCTGAAACAAGGGGAGATTGGTCCCGCACAAGGAATCAGAGCCGGAGCCATGGCAGAACTCCAGTGGCCGAAACCCCTCTCAATGAAACACCAGTGGGGCGGCAACTGGACCAAGAGAACGGAGGAAGATCGATCGAAACTTTTCTGCACAAATTGTGTAAAGAAAAAGCACACCCGAGACACATGCTTTGAGCTCCACGGGTACCTGGAATGGTGGGAGGAGCGGAGGGCGACGAAACAAAACCAGCCATCCTCCAAAGGAAGGGCAGCCGCCGCGGTGGCCGTGTGCGAAGGAGGAGCAGCCACCACCGCCGGGAGCAACCCAGGGGTCGCTTCGAACCGAGGCAGCGGAGGCCAGCAGGGACCGATGGAAGAAGTGGTGCTCGGAGTTGCATCAGTCGCGAGGAGGGGAATAGCAGAAACGAAAGAGGCGGCAGGTGAAGGTAACTTAGTGTTTGGGGATTTATCCTCAAACCCTCATAACTTTGAAGATGACCCTATCATTTATCCGAAAAATGACCCTCCTGATTTATTTATATTGCAAACCGACTCTCAGACTTCGATATGGACTAATATCCAGCCCCTTAAGACCGATAAATGTCAAAATGATACCCAGGAAACTAGAAATATCGTTTTTTCCCTGATACTTTGCAAAAACAGATTTCAAGCTCTCGAAAATATGCCCAAATCCTATGCTTTGTCTGTCATCTGATCCGAAACTTGATAAATGGATTTTTGACCGTGGAGCCACTGATACTATAACCTATGATAAATCTGATATGTCTAACATGCAAAGGCTCAAAGAGTCATATCCAAACTGCAATTGGGGAATTATTAGCTGTGGAAGGAGCAAGAACTATTAAAATATCACCCACTCTAAACTTGTCTAACTGTCTTAATGTTCCCTCAATGTCACATAAATTGTTCTCTATTAGTCACGTCACTAAAGAGTTGAACTGTACACTTCTAATGCAACCCAACTTTTGCCTTTTACAGGATATCAGGACAAGAAAAATTATTGGACGTGGCACTGAGCGGGACAGACTGTATTACGTGGATGAGATAGCTGAAACCGGGACTGCATTGTTGACATATAAGGCTGATGACAGAGATGCATGGCTTTGGAAATTGGCGTTTGAGTCATCGTTCTACTGGTTATCTAAAATTACTCTTTCCTAAATTCAGTAAAGATATGTACTGTGAGAAATGTGTTTTGGCCAAAAGTCATAGGCAAACTTATAAGTCAAATAATACTCAGGTTGATTCTCTTTTTTCTCTCGTTCATTCTAATGTATGGGGTCCTTCACCTGTTTTAGGGGGTAAGGTTTTAAATATTTTCTTCTTTTTGTGGATGATTGTACCCGTATGACATGGGTATATTTTATGAAACAAAAAATAAAGTTTTTAAGCATTTTACCCATTTTTGTTCTCTCGTACAAACCCAATTTTAGAAAAACATACAAATACTTCGTTCTGACAAAGGGGGGGGGGGGGATTTGTGAACTCTAGAATGAAACATTTTTGTCTCGATAAAGGCTTGATCCACCAAACTACCTGTCCATATACCCCAGAAAAAAACGGTATGTCCGAAAGAAAAAATAGAACTCTCTTAGAAACAGCAGTGACATGCTAATTGAGTGCAACACCCCGAGAAAATTCTGGCCTGAAGCAATTGTCGTGTCAGTTTATCTTTCCAATAGGTTGTCGTCAAGTACTCTAGACCTCAAAACACCAATGGAAGTCCTCTCCACTCTTGCAAAAATTCGCTTGCCTTTAACCCTTCATCCTCGGGTGTTCGGTTGTTATGTCTTCGTTAACATTTCGAAACATGAAAGAACTAAACTTTCTCTGTGTGCCATAAAATTTGATTTCGTGGGCTATGAGGTCAACCAAAAAGGGTATAGATACTTTGAACCCACATCAAATCGCATGTACACCATATTTCCTAGAAACCAAGTACCTCTTTCACCACTTTAGCGGTTAGGGGGAGCATAGCAATGATGATCCGCTAAGACGGTTACCAATACCAATGAGTGTGGACCAAGCAGAGGAAACCAAGGAGACCGAAGAGATTGATAAAGGCACCAAGCATGTTCCAGTAATACAGTCTCCACCGCCAAGTGACACCGTTCCAAAATCTTCCCTACTGATATCCACTGTAAGTCCCTCTGAGCCTGAGTTAAAGAAACAAGAAGAACCTGAAATCTGTGACCTACTAGAGGAACACATGAGCGAAGGGGTTGGGGGATACAAACTTCCTCCAAGACCAAACAAAGGAGTACCACTAAAGAGATACATCCCCGATCTCATAAAGAGAAAGGCGAAATACTCGATTGTTGCCAGGAGCCAACTCTTAGAAATGGCTCATGCATTTGAAGCTGCATTATACAAGGAAGAGGAGATTCTGTGTACTGTGGAAGAATCTTGGAGACATGAGCATTGGCGGGAAGCAATGTTGAAAGAATTGGGAGCACTGGAGAGGAATGGAACTTGGGAGAAGTGCATGATACCAGATGGAAAGAAAGCAGTTGGATGCAAGTGGTTGGATGCAAGTGGTTGTTCAGTATCAAACGGTTCCATTGAAAGATACCAGGCACGGCTGGTAGCTAAAGGATACACACAGACCTATGGGGTGGATTATGATGAAACGTTCTCGCCAGTAGCAAAAATTAACACTATTCGAGTCTGTTGCGGCAAATAGAGACTGGCCACTACACTAGTTTTATGTTACAAATGCCTTCATGCATGGAGAACTGAGAAGAGAGGTATACATGGAAGCCCCTCCAGGTTTCTCAGATGGATTCGGAAGAAAAGAAGGATGCCGACTGAAGAAAACCTTATATAGACTCAAACAATTTCCTCGAGTATGGTTCGGGAGGTTTTCCGAAGCTATCGGAAAGTGTGTATTCAAACAGAACCATCCACACAAAAAACTTTTTTTTTGAAGAAGAGAGATGGTCAGATCATATGCTTGATCATCTATGTAGATGATATGATCATTACGGGAGATGATATTGAAGAGATCGAGAGACTTAAAGGAAACTTATCCCAAGAGTTTGAGATGAAAAACTTAGGAGACCTGAAATACTTTCTAGGAATCGAAGTACTTAGGTCAGAAGGGGGGATCTTCCTGAGACAAAAGAAGTACATCCTGGACATTCTGGCTGAAATGGGGTTACTAGACTGAAAACCGTCTGATGCACCAATCCTAGTGAATCATGGGCTGCGGATCACAGAAGGAGCGGAGTTAGCAAATCAAGGTAAATATCAACGCCTAGTTGGGAAACTGATATTGCCTACACAGTAGGGATTGTGAGTCAGTTTATGCACTGACCACAAACGGATCATTACGAGGCCACCTTGAGGATCATAAGATACCTGAAAGGGACAGTCGGACATGGTGTACTTTTCAAGAAGAACGACCTTCGAGGGATCTATGGGTATACTGATGCAGATTGGGCAAGCAATCCGATTGATCGAAAGTCAACGGCAGACTATTTTAACTTTGTTGAAGGAAACTTGTTCACTTGGAGAAGTAAGAAACAAAAATGTAGTCGCACTGTCAAGTGCTGAAGCAGAGTTCATAGGAATCAAGAGTGGGCTAATGGAGGTGACTGATGGGTGAAATTGGAATCACTCAACAAAAGAGCCAACTCTTCTGCGACAATAAAGCAGCGATCAACATATCACAAAATCCACTGCAGCATGATAGGACCAAGCACGTTGAATTTTACAGACACTTCATCAAAAGAACATTGAAAAGGGGGTTGTGGAACTACCATTTGTCCGATCAGAAGATCAGTTGGAAGACATTCTCACCAAGGCAGTGAATGCAAGGAGCTTTACATGTGCATTGTGCAAGTTAAGTTTTGGGGATCCCACCACTCAACTTGAGGGGGAGTAATAGAAAAGGAGATATTATGGAGATCAATCAGGAATCGATCACGATTATACTCTAGAAATAGATTGATACTAATCAGAGTATATTGATCCTATACCTTGTAGAGATATTTGTAATACCTATTTAAAGGGGTGATAGACAACATAATACATCATCAAGCAATAAACACAAACATCTATTCTCTTCAAACTATCTTCCTATCATGCCTAATACACCATTCAAGAGGGTGTGTGTATGTACTGTGTGTGTGAATATGTGTGTGTAGTGTGTGTAAGAATGCCTGCATTGTGTTGTGTAATTTAATAAATATTTAGAATTCCACTCCTTTTCGTATGGAATTCAAATTGTGTAATTGGAATTCAATTCCAAATCCAAAAATTTTTATGATACCAAACACTAGATTTGGAATTGAAGGTTCCAATTCCAATTTCACACCTCCAATTTCATATACCAAATACAACCTAAAAATATTCATACTTTTCAAGTAAGGAGAGAGTAAGTAATTAATCTCCCGATTAATTCATTTATGAGAAATTAAACCTCTCGATTTAATTAGTCTCAGAGTGATTGAATCTCTCGATTCAAGAAGAGTAAAGAAAGTCTAATATTGGAATTTAATCAAGATCGTTGATAAAGTAATATCTGATTAAATTATAAATTATTTGATAAATTAAATTTCTTATTTAATTAGAATGAACGAACTAAAGCCGGACGAATTATAGGATACATATTCATAGAAGAATAGTTGCATATCACTTGATTATGGAATATTCATTGAGCTAAATAGTGTGTTATCTTTTTTTAAAAAAAAGGGTTATCGCTAGGAAACAAACTTAAGGTGGAGTTGTAAGTACTAGGGATGGAAGCATCTAGATCTGCTTTATATCTGTAACATTAACTATGTATACGGAGTATAAATTATTGAAAATTTCAAGTTGTTATTAAAAACTCGTAACTTCACTTACTTTCAAAGTCAATTTTATCGAAATTAAATGTTACTAACAAATAACTTACTGTTATTAATACTCCACTCAGGAAGTCAAAATTTGTAAGGCCGGGAGTAATGGAAAACTACTTCA
Source organism: Salvia hispanica (assembly GCF_029641045.1). NCBI lineage: Eukaryota > Viridiplantae > Streptophyta > Magnoliopsida > Lamiales > Lamiaceae > Salvia > Salvia hispanica. The sequence continues at coordinate 48,948,053 of NC_142692.1, read as the reverse complement.
CAAGTGCCTTCATTAGCAACTATATATCCAACTTCAGTTTTGAAGGGAGTGAAATTAATTATAAGTTGCTTCTTGATAACCAATAAACTAATTTCGATCGCATTACATACATCCTCAACTTACATCATTCTTCTGACTGTAATGACTGAAAAGAAAGCATCTTATTAACTACGTCTTTCTTTCATGATTACAATGATACAATACAATATAATACTACAATTTAACAAAAAATACAATATTAGTTTTGCATAGGTTGAAAATATATTTGTGGGTCCAATCGAGGAGTAGCGTGAGCAATCAAGGGCTTAGCTAACGCACCGTCGTCTCTAGACTCGGCCAAGTCAATGTTGTTCACACCGAGAGATGGCCTCCAGCTGAAACCCTGAATGAGTCTAGCAAGAAGTATAGTGCTCATGGTACAGCCAAGCACGATGCCGGGGCATCCGCGCCTTCCGGTACTGAATGACAAAATGCGCAAGTCATGATCAGCAAGCACGACTTGTGTTTGTTCATCAAGAATGTGCCGCTCGGGCTTGAACTTGAGAGGCTCATCCCAGATCCTAGGGTTCCGCCCTAGGCCAGGACGACTTAGGATCACATAGCTCTTCTCTGGGATCGTGTATCCACCCACAACAGTATCTTTGGTCGAAATGTGAGGGACATTAAATAGTGCTAACGGATGTAGCCTGAATGACTCTTTCAAACAAGCCTGGACATAATTTAGTTTAGGTATGTCCGATTCTTGGACTAGCCTATTCTTACCTATAACACTGTCCAATTCTTCACATGCCTTAGCAAGTAGGTCTAGTTGATTGATCATCTCTGCCAAAGCCCACTCAGCTGCATTTGATGGATTATCAACCGTTGCAATCATTATTTCCTGCAAAACCAACATAAATCAAATTATATATACTCTTTATGAATTTTGGAGTCCAGTCACAGACTCCACAACAAACTAAATAGCTAGAGACTCAAATACTTACGAAAATGAGTGCTTTGATCTCTCGAATGGACAAAAGGGGTTCATTTTCTTGGTTCTTGATGTTAATAAGAATATCAAGAATATCATCTTCTTCACTGTTATGCCCTAGATTCCACATCTTCACTCTCTTATCGATTGCTGGATCTTGGAATTTTCTTACATTCTTAAGGGCATTCTTCACAATCCTTTTGTGTCCATCCAAATCCAAAAACTCCAACCACGGTACAAAATCAGCTACCCCGAATGCATAGAGACAAGAAAGAATCGCGAACAATCCATCCACGTTTTCTCTTTCTTCAATTCCCGGGCCCCCATCATCCATTCCCGACCCAAAAAACCTCTCACCAAACACCATTCTCCTGCTTATGTTGCCGCAGTAATGCTGGGTTGTTTCTCTCAAGTTCACCACCCCATTTATGTCCGGATTCATCCACTGGTTGTAGACAAATCTCACGAGGTGGTCGGCCTCGTCGCATCTCTTTGTGTAGAGCCGCTTGAACACACTCGCGGTGAGCACCTCAGACGCCGTCACCCTCCTCATTTTCTTCCACTGATCGCCGGAGGGCGAGAGGATCAGCCCCCGGTACCCGTCAGTGGCAAGGCGGGCCACGAGGTTGTCAGGTCGGGATGCGAAGATGGGTCGTGCTTTGTTAAAACTCACTATATCTTATCCCACATAGACTTGGTAACAATCCTAGCTCACCTATATAAGTGTCCTCCCCCTTATGATGCCTTTTAAGGGGTGAGTGGCTCATTTCTAATATGGTATCAGAGCAGGGCCCAAGTCGATGATGGTTTATCTCTTTATCTCTTCTCCTGCCTACCCACGTGATGGAAGTCCGATGTGTCATTCTGGCCCACACGTAAGGGGACGTGTTAAATTCTCCAAATCATTGTCCCACATCGCCTTGGTGATGATCCTAGCTTCTCTATATAATTGTGGATAACCCTCCCCTTATGAGGCCTTTTAAGGGGTGAGTGGCCCATTTCTAATATGCTTCTTCAAGAACTCTCTAGAGAGTTTCGGAGAAGTGACGGAAATGGCGTGGACCCCGCCGAGTTTGATGCAACCGATCTCTGTGTTGAGTTGTTGCATGAGATTGAGTATCCATTGGGACACAGGCTTGTTTGTCAGCATTTGCGGGAGGCTGCCGACGAAAGGGAAGGCCATCGGACCCGGCGGAAGTGGCGGCGTAGTGGACCTTTTCTTGATGGAGATGAGTTTGAAGATGATTAGGGAAAGTAAGCATAATGCTAGGATTTCAAGTTTAGAGATTGTTTCCATTTTCACGTTTTGTTTGAAAAGGTTTAGATATGTTGATAAGTTATCTTGTAATACCCGCATCTTTATTTTCTTTCCTTTCGTTTTGTTTTAGATCGAACTAAGGATGTGAAGTTCCCCGTTCATGAAGAATTAATGAAACTCGGGTTTTGCGGTGAAATTTAAAACTTTTTAGTTACAAGTAAAAGCTAAGTAATCAATTGAACTAAGCAATTGGAATTTACATTGTAAAATATCACGAATTTTCGAAAACAATTAACGAGCAACTAACGTTCAAATGCTTCAATACATAGAACAAAATTAACTATTGAACAACGAAAATATATATATATATATATATGTTACATGGAGCAAGTCCTCAAATAAAGGAGACAAGAAAAAGGAAAGGATAAAATGTGCATTAATCGAATAGAATCGGTCTCTCCTCCCGGGCCGATAGTCGCGGCCCGTTTTCCGGTCAGCCGTGGGCCGAGGTATCAACTGTTCCAGACAGCCAGCAGCTTGGCAACCAAGCTTGTCTCGACCTGCAAGGTAGAAGTCAGTTCTTGTCTACTAAGGAACAAAAGAAAACAAAGAAAAAAAAGAGGAGGGGACTCTTACCTTAGGGATGGAGACAACCTTCTTTAGTTATAGATGACCCAAAGAATCACCATAAGAGGAAAGTCAGCCCTGCAACACCCTTGGCACAACAGCCACCTGCTCACTGCACAATCAAACGATTCAAATTGCTAGCCAAGTACTAGGTGCCCATATAAAATGCCAAATTGCAGCCAAGAAGGAGGGGCAATGGGATCATTAAAGTGGGATTTTCTGCAGCATAACAACAAGTGATACAACAGCCCCATTTAATTCCCCATAGTACACCACAATTAGCCTATAAATTTCCTCCACAACACATTCAACTTCCTTTCACACACACTTCAAAATCTCAACATAAACCGAGAGTAGAGGGTGGAACAAGTGGAGAAAAGCATCAAAGACAGCCTCTCCTTCGATTTTCCAGAGGTAATACACCTCCATCTTCCTTCCCCAATAGCTTTACATATCATCATATAGAGGCACCACAACTTAGGAAGCACAATCAAAATAACACAAGCACACTCTCTGCCCTTGTTTAGAACATCATGCTAGCTCAAGGATGTAGAATTTGCTAGAGAAATCTCACAGCAGTAGTAGCCTTGAAGAGCTTTAACTCATAAATGGAACAAGAGCACAATAGGCTGCCCTCATGCTAAATTTCAGTAGCAAACTATAAACGTTTCAAAATCAACACTTTAGCCCAAAAATCAAGCTCATTCCAGTGAGCAAATTCTTATCTCAGAAATCACAACCTCAAATCACAACAATCAAACGTCTCCAACATAGCTACTGCCCAAATTCTTGAACAAAGTACTAATAAACAAAAGGGGTGAAAGGACTTAGCTTTTACGACTTGCACTTGGGTTGCCCGATCGGGACGGTAACGGAGGATTGCAAGGCGGCACTACTCGCTGAAACTGGAGGCGAGGGCAGCCGCGGGAACATCCACGGCGAGCCTAAGCTCCTGAGGTGAAGAGGGCAGCGGCGAATCGCCGGAGAAGACGAGGAAGGAGGCGGAGATGGGCTGAGCGGCGCCGAACAACGCGGCGGGCGGCAGCCCTGCTCGTCGGGCAGCCGAGGATGAGAGCGGCCGCGAAGCGGCGGTGACGGATGGCGGCGTTGGCGACGGGCGAGGCGGCGTTACCGCCGAGAGAGAAGAGGGAGAAGAGATTAGGGTTGGATGTGTTTTGATTTGGGGATGGTTGTTCTAAGAAGAGAGTGAGACCGAGGATGGTGAGGGAGAAGCATCAAGTCCCCGGCGGCGCAAGGGAGGCGCCGACCGGAGCAGCTAGCGGCGGAAGGCGAGGAGGCGCCGCCGAGCTCTCTCTCCGTTTAGGGTTTCGAATTAGGGAATTAGGAATGAGGGAGGGCCGATTGTTTTTGTGGAGTAATTGGGGCTTCTCCTTTGTTTTCTTTTTCCAATTGGGCCTCTCTTTACTTTTGTTTTGGGCCTCAATTTAATCAATAAGATGGGTTAGTGGTGCAAGTTTTAATTTGGGCCACTAATTAAATTAAAGAAGGAACCTAATTAAATCATGGGCTTTTCAATGTTATGGATTTAATAATTAATAGTCCGCTAATTAATCCCACGAGGATAAGTCTAATTTTTCCGGAAGGTAGCAAGAGTGCTCAAATGTTTAATTTTAAGAAATTTTGATACGCTAACGATGAATAGACCTCGAGTCTATTTTAGTACTTGAATAAAATATATAGGAGGTAACGCTCTTTCGTTAAACGAATAATTGGTAGACCTCCACACCTAACTAAATCGCAAGATTTATTTAGTGCTCAAGGACTTCTTATGAATTAGGAAAAAAAAAAGAATAAAATGATCACGCACTTAGGATGCATTCATGTCTAAGCTTAATGGATATCTCAAAATCTAATTAAGTATCTTTTTATTTCCTAAAGGGACGTCTTCGAACGTCATCTAAGACCAAGTTAAGGAAATTTCGGAAGGAGCTTTAGCTTTTGAGGTGGGCATTCTTTTAAAACGTGTTTTAGTATGAAAATGTGATTCTTTGCTCAAGTATGTTGTCATGCCATGTTTTGTTTTATGATTACCTATCTGCTTGGCTATGCCAATTCAAGTTAAATCGAATTCGGGTCCCAGTAGGGCCGCAAACCCTACTCGGACTAGTGTACACATAAGGGGACCGTGAGCTAACAAAAGGGGTTGGCCGGTCCAGTGACCGTCGTGGAATGTGGCCACATTCCCGGTTCACATCAGTTTCAGATATGGTATATCTATGTTATGTGATTGCGCAATCAAATCTTTACTCAAGGAAAAGTATTTTAGTGACTCGGGTCTTTTAAGTAAAACCCCGTGATCACTCAACTGTGGCATTGACAATTAAAAGATAAAACCATTTTTGGCAATGTGCCCACTGAGTATATCAAATACTCAGCCCTGCATGTTATTTTTCAAATGTGCAGGTTGAACGTGGACGAGCAGGCGAAGGTGTTGGGACAAGCATATTAAATAAGTAGTTAGGTAGCCCAAAGTAGCATGTCTTCATACGTGCTATTTTGTCTTGGACTCTTCCGCTGCAAAACCTAGAATTATGTACTAGCAAGCTCTGAACTTAGTCTTGATACTCTGAACACGTTTTGATCATGTACCCATATGCCTTTGATACTGTTGATTTAAGTGATTTCATCCTTTCTATGTTGTCCCTTGATTATTGAGAATTGTTTAGTCGCGAAATAGCCACGCTCACTAGCACTAGGGAGTTGTGGTCGTGACATATCTACTTGGATATGCATGTGAGGACACTACTTATTATAAAATTAATAATTAATGAGCATGAGCACATTACATAACCTTAAAAAAATAATTATAACACTAACTCATTATTTTACATACCATTAAAAACACGAGGACATTAATTCTTAAATGTAGTAAGTATTACTCATGTAATGAATCCTAGGTAGTAACAAGGCTCTTGTTTCATAATTAATGAGTAAGACATGAAAATGGCGTGTTTTATAAATTTGGTCTGTTTATTACTCCATATATATTTATTTTAAAATAATAGTGCAACTTGCTATGCATTTATCTACTGTACATAATGAAAAGAATTGGAACTTTATTAGTAGTACAAGTAAGGAATGATTGCAACCCTGTTGGTGTGGAACAAATGAAAGAAGCCATCACTAAAAGCAAGACCTATTCTTGCATGGTTTGATAAGAAACACAAGTTAGGACACACAATTTAGAACCAAGCAATGAGCTGGTTTTATCCGAATTCAGCAAAATCTGGACCGGCAAATTAAAAAACCAATGATCGGAAATAGCATTGCAAACACAAGCTAGGGGAGGGAGAGAAAACTCACATATTGTCCTAAGAGTCGTTGACCTGATGAATGATCTGTGATCTGAATTTTCCATTTGAATTTAAATTAATTGGGGATTTGAAGCCTAGTGTTCTTCGACATTACACTACAAGTAGTTTATACGTACTTAATTCAGAGCCTAAATAAACCACGTATATTTTCTACACAAATGTCACAAACTACTAGAATGATTTGCTTAAACCTCAAATTTTTGATTTTGCATTAAAATATGTTGGGTTTACAACTTTTTGCCCCAAATCATAACGTATGTTGTCATTTTTTACAAGTATTTGAGCACAAAGCGATATTGTTTTAGTATTATTTGATATTGTAAACTCATCATATATTTAATACAAAGTCGATAATTTTAGGTTCAATTAAATAGTTCTAATTTATGGTGTTCGGTTTCCTAGATAAAATAGTATCACGATAGAATCTAAAATTAAGTTGTGAAATTATTTAGTAGAAGGGGTTGAATATGACTAATTAGCACATGACTATTCATCTGGCATTAAGTCATGATATTTAATTTCATGAACCAAACATAATAAATATTTAATCATGGGATATAGTCTTGCAAACTAACACAAAAAAAAAAACTTATCTTTTAGGGCCACAAAATTTGAGACGCAATTACTAATGTTTGGAAATTTTTAAGAGCATCTGCAACGCGGCGCCCTATCATCCGCCACAACAACATTTTATCCTCCTACCCATCCACCTGCAGTGGGACGCCCTATAGCTGCCCTATACTCCGCCATTTAACATTTTATTTATCTTTTGTATTTATTTATTTTTATATTAGTATTTGAATACATAATAAAATTTTAACACAACAAAATTTTTAAAAACACGTCATTTTATTGAAAGTTGAAAGGGCACAATACAAAATACTTCAAAAAAATACTCCCTCCTTCCCCCATAATTCGTCACCATTTGACTTGGCATGGATTTTATGAAATGTAACAGGAAATGGGTTGAAAAAGTTATTGGCATGTGGAGCCTATTTTTGTATATTAGTTTTATAATAATATGTGAGTGTGAATGAGTTAGTGAAATATGAGGTCCACTACCAAAAATGGTAAAAGTGAAAGGTGACAAACTTTAGGGACGGACGAAAATGGAAATAAGTGACAAATTTTCAGGGACGGAGGGAGTACAATTTCCACGTCGGTTACGTGCCTAAATTTCTTCAACCATGTCGGACATGAGCTGGTCATGGTCTTGTTGGTTGCGCATGGAGGCTTGTGCCGCTAGAACCTCATTGTAGGTCCGGATGATTTATTTGGGCTGAGCCCAACTTACTTATTGGAACTTACCTGATGTTGCGACGTGTCCCCTCTCCCGGATCCGGATCCTGCTTCTACACCGTTGGATGTAGGGATGTGTTTGTTATTTGAGAGACGACTCTTTGAGTCTCATTCACTCTCTAATCTCTCTCTACACTCAATTCAATGTATTCTCTCTCCTTTCTCTCTTCTTCTCAGATGAGTCTCCGGCCATCTCTTTGTGATCTCTCGTGGTTCTCTGAGTGAAGGATCTTTTGTGAGTGCTTGAGAAGACAATCTCTTCGATTTCTTGTGTGCTGGAGAAGTACTAGGGTTTGTGGGACTTGAAGTTCTGTTCTGAGATTGTGATCGGTGGAACCTGATCTGGTGTGAGGGGGACTTGTGGTGAAGGCATCAGTGGTGTGAGGGTGAACTCTAGCCGATCCAGTTGTGCTCCCTTGGATCTTGTTATGGTAGAATAGATCAGTGTGGTTGTGGCGGGTTCTGAGCCAAGATTCTTCGATCTATTTTCGTGTTCTTTGTTCTTAGGTAGTAATTTCTGTTTAGATCCGAGAGGATCCTTCTTGTTATTACTAACTGGTGTATTAAGTGTGCAGATTATGGAGCTAGCAAGGATACTAGCTTAGATCCATACAAGATCTTGTAATAGCTAGGGTTTATGATTCTTGTGCTTAATCTGTAATACTTGGTTCTATTGTAATATCAGTCGCGTGGGTGAGAGTTTGGCTGAGCTTTCTTGTACAAGAACAAAGAGGTCTCTGTAATTAGTGAATCTAGACTAATCTGATCCCTACAGTGGTATCATAGCCCTGGTTCAGGGGCTGGGCCTGTGTGGCTCGGAGTTCGGTGGTTGCGCTTGCAAGTTCTCCGATGTATATGTGTAGTCTCGATCAAGACCTGCGGTGACCTGGTGACCTGTAACATGAAGCACAGACATGTGGTCTTGGTCTGGTGGTCTTGGTTTGAGGTGAGGATTGTGTAGAGCAAACCATATCTCGCATCGGAGAATGAACAAGAGTTGCTAGCATATGTAAAGGGCTACCCCAACTCCATTAGTATGAGGCCTTTTGAGGAGTATCCCAAGAGCAAAACTATGAGGGTTCTGGATTCACCGGTTCTTACTTCGACTCGAATCTCCTCAAACTTCGCATCCATCCGTTGTGCTGCAACGATCCTCGTCCTTAGATTAGGCTTTACTACTAAAGCGGCGATTCGGTCCTTCACGGTTTTGGGTGCCCTTACTACTTCTATTCGCAACTTACTCAACTCTCGTACCAAACTTTCCTCATCTGTCAGAAAAGTAGCGAGTTGCGAATGATCTCTACGGCTCAAGGCATCTGCCACTACGTTTGCCTTGCCAGGGTGGTAGTTGATGCCACAATCGTAGTCCTTCACCAGCTCGAGCCACCTTCGTTGTCGCATGTTCAGGTCCTTCTGCTCGAAGAAGTACTTCAAACTCTTATGATCCGTAATGATTTCGCACCTAACTCCGTAGAGATGATGCCTCCAAATCTTTAGGGCATGTACTATCGCTGCTAACTCTAAATCGTGGGTGGGGTAGTTCAACTCGTGGGTTTTCAGTTGTCGTGACGCGTAGGCGATCACCTTGTTGTTCTGCAGCAACACGCATCCTAATCCGACCTTCGAAGCGTCGGTGTAGACTACGTAGTTTACTCCAAGTTCTGGCACAGCCAACACTGGTGCGGTGGTCAATTTTTCCTTCAAGAGTTGAAAGCTCGCTTCACACTCCGGCGTCTAGTTCACCTTGATCCCTTTCTTGAGTTGTTGGGTCATCGGCCTCGCTATCTTGGAGAACCCTTCTATTAACCTTCGGTAGTATCCTGCCAAGCCCAGGAAACTCCGAATCTCGTTCAGTGTCGATGGCAACTTCCATTGTTGTACCGCTTCAACCTTGGCGGGGTCCACTCGGATTCCTTCTGCTGACACGATGTGTCCTAAAAAGTTTACTTCCTTCAGCCAGAATTCACACTTGCTGAATTTGGCGTACAGCTTCTCGGTCCTCAATGTCTCCAACGCGATTTGCAGATGTTCCGCGTGCTCCTTCTCGTCCTTCGAGTAGACTAGAATATCATCTATGAACACTAAGACGAACTTATCCAAGTATGGGTGAAATACCCGGTTCATCAAATCCATAAATACCGCTAGGGCATTCGTTAGACCGAACGGCATCACAACGAACTCATAGTGACCATATCTGGTACGGAATGCTGGTGGTATCCTGACTTTAAATCCATCTTAGAAAACATGCCGGCTCCTCGAAGTTGATCGAACAGGTCGTCTATCCTTGGCAGTGGGTACTTGTTCTTGAGGGTCAATTTGTTCAACTCTCTATAGTCGATACACATTCTCATTGACCCGTCTTTCTTCTTGACGAAGAGCACCGGTGCGCCCCATGGCGAAACACTGGGCCTAACGAAACCTAAATCCATGAGCTCTTGCAGTTGTATCTTAAGTTCTTCCAATTCCTTAGGCGCCATTCGGTACGGTGCCTTGGATATAGGTGCGGCTTCAGGTTCAAGGTCGATCGTAAATTCTAACTGCCTATCCGACGGCGGTCCAGGTAACACCTCGGGAAAAACGTCTGGAAAATCTCGTACGACAGCGACGTCTTCGAGCCTCCTTTCCTCCTTCTCTTCTCCGTGGAGATAGACAAGGTAGGCAGGGCGTCCTTTCTTCATCATCATGGCGGCTTGTAGTGCCGAGACTGTGGCGGTTCGCCGGTTCATCGAGATTCTGTGATACACATGGGTTCTTTTCCCGAGTCTTGTAGGGAAATCTGTCTCTCCTTACAACGAATTGTCGCGAAGTTCGCGGTTAACCAGTCCATTCCTAAACGACCCGCCTCCCTAGGGTACAATAAATGCGGCGACTGCTACCTAAACGGACTTAAAAGAAGTAAACATAGGCTAGAGTTTCATTTAAAGAGTTTTGACCAAAGTATTTAAAGGAACTATCAGAGCAACAAGTCAACGGTTTAACCTAGAAGCTTTATAAGTAAAAGAAAGGTACCATAAATTACGATCAAATATCTCAAGAGTTTGACATAATTTCCAAGAAAACCACAAGAAGTCTAAAGCTTCTAAACCGAAAGGAACAAGTGCAAAATACCCAGATAATACTAAAGTGTATCAAAAATTCAGCGGAAACGACCAATAGAAAGTGCAGCTATGTATCAAGACACAACTACGCTTGAAGTACAAAACACCCATCTTAATAAATTAATATGCTCAACACCCGCCACCGCTCGTCGTCGTTCAACCTGCACATAAGGAAAACACATGTAGGGCTGAGTATTTTGAAATACTCAGTGAACTCGTTGCCAAAACATTTTATGAGTTATGCCACCCTTACCATGGTGAACTTGAGGTTTTACAATTATCAAAAATAAAGATCAACGAGTATCACAAAAATATTTCCATAGACTGGCCAGTCAAACAACTCCCCACTTTTCTCATCAATTTCCAAAATCACAACATTTCCATGGTGCGACGAAAGTGTGGCCACACTTTTCGCCCACGACACCGGCCGACTAGCAAGGACGGCTCCCGATCCCACCGTGTACACAGCCTGGTAGGGTTTGCGGCCCAACTCATACCAGAATTCGTTTAAACATATCCATAGCCCTATAGCTCAATGGAGCGAACTCACAAACTGGGCATCAGGCGCACAATATCACAACAAAACAGACATAGACATGGCTTAACAGTTAAACCACCCTTATTTCTCCACTTTCATAAATTTGCACATAAAAGGGTTTAAGAATAAAGCCCACCTCGACTGCTTAGATTTCAAGTACGTTCTTTCTTTGTTATCCTGCTTCACAACCGAGGTTTCACCTTTTAATCACATAGGCATATATCACAAATCAGATTCAACACAAACTCCTAACTCATGCATGTCTCAACGCTTTCCCTTTTCCCATCGATTTATCTTAACATCATCAATCATGGCCTTGTTCATAACATAAGTTTCATTCGCATCACAACTCTAGATCTAACATCAACATATGTCACACAAGAGTATTTTTGCCAACATACACACAACACACACACACACGCAACACGCACACACACACGCAACCCACACACAACATACGACGCACACACACACATACATATTTTCCATATCCCCTTTATCCCACTTTCACTCAAACAAGATGCATGAGGGTTCAAGAATACCGATTAATCGGTTAGAAAGAAGAGGAATCGAGTAGAAAGAAGAAGATTAATATGAGAATACCTTTTTGAGAAAAACGAACGATAGAAATGAAGTAAAGACTTGGTTCTTAAAAAATCTTGAGGTTCAAACTCTATTTCTTCTCAAAGGATGGAGGATTATTGGAGAAAAGTAGAAGAAAAATGAGAGAGTGAGAAGAGAGGGAGAGGCGTGTGATATGGGGTGGGGGGCGAAAATTGTGATGGCTGGGGTTAGGTTTTTGGCTTCTTATTTATAGAGTTCAATAAGATCTTTAGAATATTTGGGAAGATTTGATTCTCCATAATTAATTAAAAACAAATATTGTGGAGCAGGGAGGAAGAAATAATAAAACAAAGTGAGCTAGGGCTTAAGCATGGGGATTTTCAAAATTGTGGCTTTTAATTAGCCAAGATTTCGTTTGGCATATTTTACGGAGTAGAATAAAATATCACGGAGCAAAATAAAATAAAAATCCTCCTATTGAAGAAAGGAAAATAGGCGTGTAGTATGGCATATATATAAGGAATGGATTTTTAATATTAACTAAAATCAGATATGGCAAGATCTCTTGAGGTATGGAAAGATTTGGTAGAATATTTAAATGCTAGGTATGGAAGGAAATCAAACAAGGGATCAATTAAAATAAAATAAATTCTTCCTTCCCAAGAATAGATGATTTTTGAAAATCACCTTAGAAATAATAGGGTACGATTTTTCTCATTAAGAGATACAGAATAATTGGGTTTTGGATTTAATTTGGATAAATATCCCAAGAGTTAAATTAAATCCGGAAAAATAGAATTCCTTCTCCAAAGAGTCAAGGGGTTCGAAAATCTCAAAAATTAGATGGCTAGTATTTATGGAAACTTTCCCAAATATTCTCACTCTCCCTTAAACAAATAATTCACCTCATAATTTAATTAATCACATGCCACATCATATAATCAACAAGTTTGACTTTTCAAACTTCCAACGCGAACCCTAGACTCGACTCGGTCATAGCAACTCATGCAATAAATTCATCCATCACTTAATTCTCATCTCCCACGTCATCAATAAAATTTTAGGGCTCTAAAATTAGGGTTCGAAAATCCGGGATGTTACAGTTTTACTCAACAAGAGGTGGTAGATTACACAGAAATATTTTTTCCTGTTGTTAAATTTACTACTGTCAGGATGATGCTTGCTTTGTGTGCTCGTTTTGATTGAGAATTAAAGCAAATGGATGTTAAAACTGTCTTTTTGCATGGTGATCTTTATAAGCCTATTTACATGAAACAACCTGAGGGCTTTGTTGATTCCAAGTTTTCCAATCATGTTTGCTTGTTAAAAAAGGCCTTGTTGGTTTAAAACAGTCCCCTAGGCAGTGGAATATCAAGTTTAATACATGTATGTAGAAGTTAGGCTTTGTTAGAAGTACCTTTGATGCATGCTTATATGTTAAGAATCTTGATGTTTTGCCTGTGTTCTTGTTGTTATATGTTGATGACATGCTTATTATGGGTCCTTGTTTGAAAACCATAAGGGTGTGCAAGTTGCTTTGAGTGAGAATTTTGACATGAAGGATCTAGGTGATGCTCAGAAAATCTTAGGGATAAGCATCTATTGAGATAGGAAAGCTTCTACCCTTGTGTTGCATCAAGAACCTTATGTGTACAAAATTCTGAAAAAGTTTAACATGTTTGATGTTAAGTCTGCTTCTGTGCCTTTAGCTGCTCATTTTATGTTGAGTAAAGATCTGTGCCCTAATTCTCATACTGAAATTGATGCTATGAAGAGAATTCCCTATGTTAATGCTATTGGATCTGTGATGTATTTGATGGTTAGCACTAGGCCTGATATTGCCTCAGTTTCTTGTCTTAGTAGATATATGTCAAATCCTAGTCCCGTTCACTTGAAACAAACTGCTAAGTATGGTTTATGCTATTCTAAATGTGATGATGGTGTTTTATTGACTGGTTTTGTGGATTCCAATTATGCTAATGACAGGGATAAGAGAAAGTCAACAACCTCCTATGTGTTCACTGTTTGTAGGTCTTGCATAAGTTGGAAATCACAATTGCAGCATATAGTGGCCTTGTCTACTAATGAGTCAGAGTATATTGCTATCACTGAGGCAATGAAAGAGGTCGTATGGTTAAAAGGGGTACTTTCTGAACTTAAGTTTGTGAAAACTTCTCATGTTGTGTTCTCTGATTCTCAATATGCTATTCAATTGTGTAAAAATCATGTTTTCCATGATAGGACAAAGCATATAGATGTAAGGTTTCATTACATTAGAGATATTGTAGTAAAGGGTGAAGTTTTTTTTTCAAAAAGTGCATACATATAAAAACCCAGCTGACATGGGAAGTAAGCCCTTACCCTTAGAAAAACTTTTTTTCTGCATTAAATACTTGCACTTTGATCTAGGATAGGTTGCATGTCCCAGGGGAAAGACCTCAGCCTTCTTATCAGTTGTGGTAAGGGTGGTAGGTGGCTGGAGGCATAAAGTCCTTTAGACTAATGGGTGTCAGCTCCTCTGGTGTGTAAAGGCAACCTGGTGGTTTCCAAAATGCTTGTGGACTTACTCCTTTGGTGCTGAGGGAACTGCCTTGTAGGCTGTGATGATAATACCTTAGCCTATAACACTTGATTGGATTTCCAGAATAATGTCCAAGGTGGAGTATGTTGGATTTTGGTGTGGACTATTATTTGGGTTGTATTATTATTTAGGCCTGGATGATTTGTTTGGGCTGAGCCCAACTTACTTACTGGAACTTACCATATGCTGCCACGTGTCCCCTCTCTCGGATCCTGCTTCTGCATCGTGGGATGTAGGGATGTGTTTGTTATGTGAGAGACGACTCTTTGAGTCTCATTCACTCTCTAATCACTCTCCCTCTACACTCGATTCAGTAAATTCTCTCTCCCTTCTCTCTTCTTCTCCGATGAGTCTCCGGCCATCTCTTGGTGATCTCTCGCGGTTCTCTAAGTGATAGATATTTTGTGAGTGCTTGAGAAGGCAATCTCTTCGATTGCTGTGTGCTGGAGAAGAACTAGGGTTTGTGGGACTTGAAGGTTCTGTTCAGAGATTTTGATCGGTGTAACCTGATCTGGTGTGAGGGGGACCTCTAGTGATGGCATCGGTGGTGTGAGGGTGAACTCTAGCCGATCCAGTTGTGCTCCCTTGGATCTTGTTATGGTAGAATAGATCAGTGTGGTCGTGGCAGGTTCTGAGCCAAGATTCTTCGATCTATTTTTGTGTTCTTTGTTCTTAGTTAGTAATTTCTGTTTAGATCCGAGAGGATCCTTCTTGTCATTACTAACTGGTGTATTAAGTGTGCAGATTATGGAGCTAGCAAGGATACTAGCTTAGATCCATACAAGATCTTGTAATAGCTAGGGTTTCTAATTCTTATGCTTAATCTGTAATACTTGGTTTTATTGTAATATCAGCCGCGTGGGCGAGAGTTTGGCTGAGCTTTCTTGTACAAGAACAAAGAGGTCTCGGTAATTAGTGAATCTAGACTAATCTGATCCCTACGGTGGTATCAGAGCCCTGGTTCAAGGGCTGGGCCTGTGTGCCTCAGGGTTCGGTTGTTGCTCTTGCAAGTTCTCCGATGTCTCAGTGTGGTCTCGATCAAGACCTGTGGTGACCTGGTGACCTGTAACATGGGGCACAGACATGTGGTCTTGGTCTGGTGGTCTTGGTTTGAGGTGAGGATTATGATAGAGCAAACCATATCCCACATCGGAGAATGAACAGGAGTTGCTAGCATATATAAAGGGCTACCCCAACTCCATTAGTATGAGGCCTTTTGGGGAGTATCCCAAGAGCAAAACCGTGAGGGCTTGCCCAAAGCGGACAATATTGGGCTGTATTATAAAAATGGGCTGTTTATTAATATATATATTTATTTTAAGATAATAGTGCAACTTGATTACATTTATCTATTGTAACTATGACTATTATAAAATAGAGGGAACATCTTTTTTGGTCCACGAACTTTGTCAAAGTATCATTTTAGGTCCGTGAACTTTGAAAATATCATTTGAGGTCCATCAACTATGGATTAATATCATTTGAAGTACTTTTTTGCTATTTCCAAGTTTTTTTAGACGAAAATACCCTCAATATCTTAAAGGTATATATTTTTAATAAACTTATCATATACTCATATTTTTTATAAATATCTTTACAATATATTTTTGACGAATTTTCTAAATATAATTTGACCTTCAATATTATTACTTAATTTTGTGACATGCAAGTCAAATTGCTTCTTCAATTTTTTATATTATATAATTTTAAAACTAAATAAAGAACTTTTCTTTGATAATAAAAAATTGAATATTGAAGGTCGAATTATATTCAGAAAATTCATCAAACATATATAGTAAAAATATTTATAAAAAATATTAGTATATGATAAGTTTATTAAAAATATATACACGTAAAAATATTGAGGGTATTTTTATCTAGAAATACATGAAAATAGTAAAAAAGTACTTCAATTGATATTAACTCATAGTTGACGGACCTCAAATAATATTTTCAAAGTTCACGGATCTAAAATGATACTTTGTTAAAGTTCGTGGACCAAATTAAAAAACCAATGATCGGAAATAACATTGCAAACACAAGCTAGCGGAGGGAGAGAAAGCTCACATATTGTCCTAAGAGTCGTTGACCTGATGAATGATCTGTGATCTGAATTTCCCATTTGAATTTAAATTAATTATAGATTTGAAGCCTAGTCTTCTTCGATATTACATTACAAGTAGTTTATACGTACTTATTTCAGAGTCTAAATAAACCACGTATATTTTCTATACAAATGTCACAAACTACAAGAATGATTTACTTAAACCTCAAATTTTTGATTTTGCATAACAATATGTTGGGTTTCCATTTTTTGCCCCAAATCATAACGTTGGTTGTCATTTTTTATAAGTATTTGAGCACAAAGCGATATTATTTTAGTATTATTTGATAGAAAAATTCAAAATTTTGGGAGGCCTTAAAGTAAACGCATCATATATTTAATACAAAGTCGATAATTTTAGGTTCAATTAAATAGTTTTAATTTATGGTGTTCGGTTTCCTGGATAAAATAGTAGCACGATAGAATCTAAAATTAAGTTGTGAGATTATTTAGTAGAAGGGGGTTGACAATAACTAATTATCACATGACTATTCATTTGGGATTAAGTCATGAGATTTAATTTCATGAACCAAACATAATAAATATTTAATAATGGGATATAATCTTGCAAACTAACACAACAAAAACCTTATCTTTTAGGGACACAAAATTTGAGACGCAATTACTAATGTTTGGAAATTTTTAAGAGCATCTGCAATGGGGCGCCCAATCCTCCGCCACATCAACATTTTATCCTCCTACCCATCCACCTGCAGTGGGACGTCCTATAGCCTGCCCTATACTCCGCCATTTAACATTTTATTTATCTTTTGTATTTATTTATTTTTAATAGTATTTGAATACATAATAAAATTTTAACACAACAAAATTTTTAAAAACACGTCATTTTATTGAAAGTTGAAAGGGCACAATACAAAATACTTTAAAAAACTACTCCCTCCTTCCCCCATAATTCGTCACCATTTGACCCGGCACAGATTTTAAGAAATGTAATAGGAAGTGGGTTGAAAAAGTTAGTGGCATGTGGGGCCTATTTTTATATATTAGTTTTATAATAATTTGTGAGTGGAAATGAGTTAGTGGAATATGAGGTCCACTATCAAAAATGGTAAAAAGTGAAAGGTGGCAAATTTTAGGGACTGACAAAAATGGAAATAAGTGACAAATTTTCAGGGACGGAGGGAGTACAATTTCAGCGTCGGTTACGTGCCCAATTTTTTTCAACCATGTCGGACATAAGCCGGCCATGGTCTTGTTGGTTGCACATTGAGGCATGTGCCGCTAGAACCTCATTGTAGCCAATCGGTAATTCTCGAATATGGGGCGGGGTTGCCGTGCCAGAGCTAGATCCAACTTGATCATCGCCCCAATCGGTGACTCTTCCACTTTCGTGTTCGACTATCATATTATGCAAGATGATGCACCCATACATGACATCGGCGATGACTTCCTAGTACTAGAAACGCGTCGGACCCTTCACTATTGTCCACCGCACTTGGAGCACACCAAATGCCCGCTCCACATCTTTCTGTGCAACTTCCTGTCGTTACGCAAATAAAGCTCTCTTCCGATCCATTGGGCAGCTGATCGTTTTCAAAAAAACAGCCCACCTCTGGTATATGTCATCCGCCAAGCGTCTGTTTGAAGTGAACTGGATGGCCGGGCCGTTGCCATTGCATTTGTCAGTGAAGAGATACGATGTGTTCAGGACGTTGATGTCGTTGTTCGACCCTGCCAGTCCCAGTGCATACAATCTATGCTCCCTATCATTCCAGGAAAGCCGTGAACCATCTCGTGCATGTCCATCAGGGCCTGACAATCTTCAATAGTCAGCTTTTGCAAATATGTGTTGCTAAAAGCCTCCACAACTCCCCCTACAAAATTTCTTTAGGCACTCGCGGCCAACTGTCTCCCCGACGTGAAAGTACTCGTCGAACATGTCCGTCGTGGTACCGTAGGCCAACTGTCGGATCGCAACCGTGCACTTCTGCAACGGCGTAAGTCCAGGTCTACCGATGTCATCTTCCCAATACTAGAAGTACTGATCACGTGCCTCCAATGTGTGGACAATGCGGAGAAAAAGATCCCGCCGCATTCTAAACCGGGGTGAAAATCCGTTGAGCCCCACCGTGGTTCCTCGGCAAAATAATCTGCGAACAGACGTTGGTGAGCTAAGTCGTGCTCGCGGTGGACAAAGGTCCGACGTCGAATCGGCCTCCGGATCTGCTCCGCTTGGACTCGCTCTGCCGCTTCACGCTCGCGCTCCATTTAGGCCAAGCAATCCGCCGCAGCCTCATGAACGCAATCGAATAAGGCCCGAGTAATGCCCTCTGAGGTACTCCAGTCGTTGCCGGGTCTCATTTTTTTAAGAGAAAGATTGGTGTGAGGCCTTTTAGGGGATATCCCAAGAGCAAAACCGTGAGGATTTTGCCCAAAGCGGACAATATCATACTAATATGGAGTTCGGGTGCACCACCGATTCCCAACAACAACCATTGGTATAAATTATGAGCTCATAAGCGACAGAAGAAAGTGGTCTTCATGAAGGAAATTTAATATGGATCCTAGTGGGTGTTTGGAGAAGTTACAATCATTGGGTAAATGGTCCCTTCCATGTTCTCAAGTGGATAATTGATAATGCATATAAGGTGAACTAGCCTCGTGAGTACAATTTGTCAACGACGTTCAACGTTGCTCATTTATCTGCATATGAAGTAGCAGTGAAGATGAGGCAGTTGAAACAGATAAAGGGTCGAGTATTTTTCAATAAATGGAGTATGATGCAATTCGAGTTGGTGACGTGATGCAGTTGATGCCAAAATTGCCGAAACAAAAACAATGTTGAAATAACGCGAAATTTGCGTCGCGATTGTGAAACAGGATGAAGAATCAAAAATCATAGCTGCACCATGTTGTATGACAGAATTTGACCATCAGACATTGTTTAAAGGGTGAACAGAACAATTTACTGTTCTCCATTTTTCATTTTATTTTCTTTTCAATTCATAGGGTTTTCCAATCACTTTAAATAGTGAGTTTCTTTGTGCAGTCACATTTTAATTCATAAGAATATTTTCATTTCTCAAGATACTAGGTTACATTCATTACTATTCTAGTTTAGACATTCAATACATGTTTTCTTTTTTTCTTTATTTTTGCATCACGTTTGATCTAAGATATGTACACAAAACAATTCAACATTGTAAATAAGATACACTAGTAGTACTATGCAAATTACATGGTAAAAAAACAAGTAGATTCTCAATCAACTCAATAACGAAGAACGTACAAACACAACCAATTTTAGGCATATCGTACTATCGGAGAATATTTACTAAATGCATCCGGACTTTGCGAGAGTGATTCCATTTTCATTTCATGCTCAGCTATCTTCTTCTCTGCTTCATTAACATTGGTCTCCTTACCCTTTCCCCACAACACTCCGTACAGTCCCAACACAATCACCACAGATCCAACAACTCTGCAAGAACGGACCAACTCGGTTGGTTATAGTTAAAGACACGAAGGTACCAAACATAATATTCCAGACTAAAATCGTAAATAAATTAAACTTACGTTCCAGTGTAGATCTTTTCATCAAGTAGAGCCCAACTGATGATGGCTACCATAACAAGTAGCAAAGGGCTAAACACCGATACGTATAAAGGGCCTTTCTTGTCTATGCACCATGCCATTAGGCAAAATGCTAGTGCTGAGCACACTACTCCCTGCAAACATTATATTAGTACTCATGCATGTTTGTAACTAAATATAGATGATGATGAAATGAGAGAATGTTATTATTATACCGCGTAGATAGATGAGATGAGCCTAAGATCGGAAGCGAGGGACCAAGCAGATAAGTTAGGCTCCATGCCGAAGGCCACGGCCACGCACTGGACAGTTGCCATTGCGCACATTATGGCCGTGCTTGAGTAGGGAACATTGTAGGTTTTGCTTACTTTTGCCTGCAATTTAATTATATTAGTGTTCTAGTTTTTTGAGTTGATAAAACAATAGACATTAATATGAGATTGATTACTTGGATGATCAAGTAGACAGCCCAAGAAACAGCACTGAGAATGAGGAGAAAAGGGCCTAGAATCAAACTGGGATGGGTGTTGCTTGGAGCGCTTCTCTCTGCAAATTTCCAGTGAATGATGGATTGTCCAATTGGTACGACGGGTCCCGAGTAAAATGACAAAAACAGGGCTCCTCCTACACACAAGGCCGTGCCCGCTATTTTTGCAAGCCCTCGCATGGTCTTCACGCTTATGTTTTCCAGTCTGTCACATATAGGGATGTCAGTGGAGCCTGAAACCTGTATGAATTTTGAGGGTTAGGGTTGGATAGATTATTACCGAAAGGCAACAGCCATGATAAAGGTGACCGCGGGATTGATGTTGGTTAACGCGCACGCAATTGTTGGAGTTGAATTCTTCAGTCCCACGAAATATGTGATTTGGTTCACTGTCACTCTGCACCATAAGATAAGCCCTATTTTCAGATGTTCAATTAATTTTTTTTAATATATATGAGCCTTGTTTTCCACTCACCCAGATATGGAGCATAAGAAGATCTGGAATAAGATACCTCGTGTCATTTTAGGGCGATTATTCCTGCAAAAATTGGCAGTCAAACTCAACATAGCAAACAAATGATACGTAGAATGATAAAAGTTAGTTATGAAAAATTAAACATAACTACTCAAAAAAAATATTAATTATGTTAATTCTATATTACCTAATATAATAGTACTAGTAATAAAATGAGCAACCTTAAATTAATTATGTATGTATATGTAGGAGTGTATCTGGTTTGCGGACACATATAACATGAGCAACCTTAATTTATACATCGCCTGGTGTAGATCATGTGATACCTATGCAATGTGTGTGCCTCACTCTCACACCATTTATACACACACATAAATTAAAAGAATTCAAATAACAACAATTTTATTGTAAGAAACACAATTTATATTTATATGTGCATAAATATATTGAGATTTTAATTGTTCCGGACCTTATGCCAATTTCATGCCCTACTATTAAATTGGAAGAAGAAGAAAAATTCGAGAAAATGATGAGACAGACATACATACAGATGAATAGATAAATAGATAGATAGATAGATACCTCTCCATGAAGTAAGCAAGAGGAGCAATAGAAAGCGTAGCAAAAAGTTGGCGATATGCAACTTCCACAAAAGGACTCATTCCGGTATCCATTGCCAATTTTGCTATGATATTCATACCAACATAGCCTAACTGCACTATCACCATGAACACGAATGCTGCCACACCTCCATCTTTCTCCATCTTCTTTGATTAATTTTCCCTCAATATTATATGAGAGAAAATTAATAATATGTAAAGATAGATGGTGAGGATGATGGTGTTGTGGTGAGTTAGAGAGAATGAGGAGATATATATAGTAGATTTGATTTAGAAGAGGAATGATGGTTTTGTTTTTGTTGTGTAATGAAATATGCATGGGAGAGGGGAGTATCACGCTTCCCCATTCTCATTTATGCTATAAATCCACTTTCAGTTAACACAATATTGTTTGCCAGCTTACCTTTTTAATTCATTATTACTAAAATCCAATTTTTCTACACATACACACGTCTTGCAATAACCAAATTGCATTCTTCCATTTCTCCTCTTGCCTGGTTGGTTGGTTGGTTGTGCTTTTTTTTAAACAATATTGAAATAATTGTGAACTAATATCTATATTTCAGCTTCTATTTCAAGTATCAACTTCTGTTGTGCACTGCATTTTGTTTCAAGTTGCGAAAAGGTCGACCCAATTTACGAAATTTTAATAACTTCTTATTATATTTACTACTATGGTACATAATTATAATAATTAGATTACGATTTTCTTTATTAGTTTATAACATAATAATTGCAACAAGATTATTATAATAAAATATATTTTCCTATTTTGGATGTCCACTCTAAATGATATTACATTTCTAAATATAGAAACATCACTCTATACTTAATTCAATAATAATATCTAACAATTATAAACAATATACTAATATTTGATTTATTACTAATATATTGTAATTATAGATTATAGTTATTTATTATTACTATTATTATTATTATTAGAATTAAGTATGATTCACAATATAAAATGCTTTAAGATTTTTATAAATAATTGTTATTATAGTTGTTTAAAATAATAAAAATCAAATGTGTAAAAATAACTAAATCATATAGTATTATTTATATAGCACTCTCACTTGTCTTTTTTTTTTTTATAAATCTATAAATCGAATAATTCGATATCACAAATATTTACTAATTAAAGGATCTAATTTATAGTATGTACCAAATGATGATAAATAATTTCAAACCCTAAGTTGAACTAATAAATTATACTACCTCCGTCCCCCAAATATTGTCACATTTTGACCAGCACGAGTTTTAAGAAATGTAATGGAAAGTGAGTTGAAAAAATTGGTGAGTTGAAAAAATATGAGTATGATTGAGTTAGTGGAATATATGATTTACTATCAAAAATAGTAAAAAATGAAGTGTGACAAACTTTTAGAAACGGATCTAAATAGTAAATTGTGACAAACTTTGAGGGACAGAGATATTAGTATATTACTATTGTTATAGCCTTGTAGGAGTAGTGTAAGTTACCTACAGCACATACTTGGGTTGTAAATTAGATCCGATTAATTCATGTATTGGCTTATGCAACATGAAAAGAAGGGCCCTCATTTATTTCCCTATGACGTCTCGATATATATGTACTAGCTTTCATGGAAAGGAATGAACATACATATCATTATCATAAAATTAATTAACATAAATGCCAACTACAGTGAAGGATAATTCACCATCCAACAGAATCTTCCTATAGAACATTAATTAACTAATTGAGATTCCTTTTAATTTGTAGTTTTACCTCTGTAAATGTCTCATTGAAGGTCACCAATTATTTTTTGAAATTGTAATTTTGAATTGGGAATTGCATTAAACTGATCAGTGATCAGGAATCCAGCTATTTGAGTTAATCCGTTGAATTTGGACAACAGTGTGTAGTTCACTGGCATGAATATATTCAGCCACGTTAAATGTTATTTCACTAGTTAAATAAAAGACCTGTGTTAAATGAATTATTGGAAGAAGCACCTTGTTTTAAGCCACAATTAAGGATGAATTAGAGTGAAGCAGGAGAAAGGGTTGCCCTTGACCAGATTTTGATGGTTGTTGTCAACATTTTAATTAAGGGATACTTTTAAAATATTGACAATTTTTATATTAAATGTACGGTATTATTGTAATTATTAATTATTAATTCGAAAGACTAAATTAACTAAACAACGTAAAAAAATACTATAAGTACAAATACATAGGGTTGGTATTATTGTAATTATTAACTCGAAAGACTAAATTAACTAAACAACATAAAAAAAACATACTATAAGTACAATTCATTAAAATTATAAATATAATTATGAAAATAACTTTTAGCTAAATTTAATTTTATAAGTGATTTGATTATTTTTTAATATTAAAAGTGTAAAATTTTAATTAATTCTAAATTTTTACTCTTTAATTAATCCTTAATTTTTATATTTTAATATTAAAAAAATAATCGAATCACAATCAAATTAAATTTAGCTATAAGTTATTTTCATAATTAAATTTATAATTTCACTTTATGATAAAATTTCGCGCGGCACAAAATAAGTTATTTGTAATTACATAGATACGCGCGGCACAAAATAAAATTTCGGTAAACTTCATGATTTTATGATAGTAAATTCTAATTTTAAAATTTAATTTTACATGACTTGGTACCTACACACTAAATTAATTTTCTT
The DNA here is from genome assembly GCF_029641045.1 of Salvia hispanica. Taxonomy (NCBI): domain Eukaryota; kingdom Viridiplantae; phylum Streptophyta; class Magnoliopsida; order Lamiales; family Lamiaceae; genus Salvia; species Salvia hispanica. The sequence goes on along the minus strand of NC_142692.1, from coordinate 48,923,867 downwards.
TTTATTAAATATTGTGAGCGATGATATTATTGGACTTTCCTATCCTTGCAATGGTTCTAAATATAGATTGAAAGATTGCAGTACTAAAATTCATTGTACTTTCCCATTCTTGGTGCATTGATTCCGTGTAAAACGAGAAACACGCCTATTGTTTTTTCTTTCAGTTGTATATGCAAATTACAAAAGCTTACAATTTTATATTTATCTTGTTTCCTAAAAATAGAAACTCCACTTAAAAAATAGATTTTATAATCCATTAACACTAATTTTATTACTTTTTTTTTCTTTTCTTTTACTTTGGTTTAACCATTTTATCTTTTCACCGTTTTTACTTTATTAATTTTATATTAAAATTCGTGTCGTTTTCAAAGTTTCCGTTTTTCAGAAACGGAGAATAAAACAAAGTCATACTAGTAGAAACGGAATACACTTTTAGCAATATCAATCGTTTTATATTACTATTGAATTTTAGCATCATCTTAATGTTTCTATTATTTTCACCATGACATGTCAATTAATTAATGTGAATGTTATATCAGAAACTTATTACCAATAGAAAGATTCAATAATAACTTTATTATTTATACACTTTAAAAAAATTACAATATATACTTCCTCCCTTTTTTAACTATAGGAGCTTTAGAAACAATACGAGTTTTAATATAAAACTGGTAACGAGAAAGAGGAAGAAAAAAAATATTAAAATTAGTGCTAGGAAATAGTAGGTCCATTTTCTAAAATGGAAAGTGTCTATTTTTAGGACTATTAGTATAAGATTAGGTCTATGTTTATTTTGAAGTATAAAATAATAGTATTGAAATTAATGTTTTGATACTCACAATTCATATATATATGGAGCATAGGGGCATGTTAGGGTGTCATCACCTCTTAAAATAACAATATACCATCATTTCTAGTCAATCATTTGTACACGTGGACGAATAATAAGCTGTCATGTGGCAAAAAAAGAAAAAAAAAGTTATAAAAGACGGCCAGCAATATGTTGTACACTGTACAACAATTTTTCTTGGACAGCAATATCCAACACGCTAGACAGCAATCTATATAGATTGTTGTCTAGCGTATTGAATATTGTTGTGTAGCGTTTATAATATTGTTGTATAAGTGGTGTCACGGTATCATTTTAAGAGGGGTTGTCATTTAAACACAAACCTAGAGCATATATTAAAAAATTATATTTATTTTCAGTGGCGTTGTATACTATCTCCAAATTTCTCATTTTATATATCGATAGATTACGATTCATTTTAACCCATACATATATCATAAGTATTTATTAAGTACTTCCAATGGCATTTATATTATTATCCACGGAATTATATCGGATCTTCGCCATTATACTGACTTCATTTACATTCAACTCCTCACCAAAAGTCCAAAACTCACTTCATTTGCATTCAAGAGTCGAATATTCCTACAGAATTTAAATCAGATTAGATCATTATTATAGATAAATTGATAATAACCAATCATTAGTATGGGCCATATATATGATATGAAATTTAAATCGATCAATAATGCTACATTACAGTCTGATCCAAATGATTTTAATCTAAGATGATATATTTGAGTCATTTTAACACAACATCAATTTTGATGATTCCCGTTTTCCATCTTATAGAATATCACTTAAATTACTATGGAAACTACTTTCTATCTCCTAAAATAACTCAAAAATTTTAATTTCATGTAACTTTTTTTGTTTTAAATATTTTTTCCACAAAAATACATATCAAATTAAATATTTCATCTGTCGCGGATCAGTAGTTATCACACTTACGAGATGTTACGAGATGTTAGAGGATGATGTTGTTCAATATATAATCCATGTTAAACAAAGTGAGAAAAAACAGTTGAAAGTATTAGCGGTGATAAAAAAAATAATCAAAATAAAAAAGAGAGGGAAAATATGGTTGAATATCATAATGATAGTTTACATTTTTCAAAATAAAAACGTGACCATTTTCGTAGAATAAATAAAAAAGGAAAATGTGATATTTACTCAAAGACAAAATGCATATACTCCCTCCGTCCCAATTTAAGAGTCATGTTTTGCTATTTTCGTCCGTCCCAGTTTAAGAGTCTCATTTAGAATTTACCATATTTGGACATAAAATTTAACCTCATTGTTAATGAAATTTACACTCAAATGTCATTACTTTCATAAAAATCAAACAAAACAAAATCCTAAACATACAAAAAGTGAAAAGGGTCTTACTTTCCACTACCTCACTTCAATTATTACACACTCCAACAACAACTAACTTCAATTATACACTTCAACAATTTCTTAAAACTCGTGACCTAACTAAATTGCACTCCTAAATTGGGACGGAGGGAGTAATTTTTTATCACATAGATTCATATAATCATAATTGAAAGATGATTTGTGCCAAGAGTTATGCGAATTAAAATGGCATCATATGTAATCATAAATTACTTAATATTTCGTATTTTGTAGTACTATATTTCAGACAGAATGTATTCAATCTTATTATGTAATAGGAGTAGTACTATATATGTCATTATGTGTAATTACACATAATGTGTGATTGTCTTCCTTCTGTAGTCATCGAATAAAATATCCTCATACATATTATGGACATAATATTATCACACTCGAAACAACCAAATATTTTGAATCTTATATTGTTAAATACGGAGTACTCGATTAAAAAAAATAACCACATATGAATCCTTATAAAATTACTTGTAATTTGATGTAGATAATTTAATTTAAGAGTGTTTTGTGAGAAATAATTTAATTTAAATCCAATTATCTACACTATTCTATTTTATTACTATATCTCATATTTTATTTTTGCTCACTTAACCCTCTAGATATTATTTTGTTAAATTCAAACTATTGCTAATGAGGGAGTAATAATTGCAGGTTCCCAATAAAAAAATGAGACCATGTACTATTCTTCCTCTTCCAAAAAGATGTGGCTGTGAGAAATAATGTGTGAGAATTATTTCTATTTGGCTTTTTTGAAACTCGGTTAACATATCAATGTTAATCGGAACACTTTTATATACTCATGTGTGTGGTTAAAAATTAATTAGGAGAATATGGAGATATATGATTAAAGAATTTTTGTAATAAAAATCTACTTAATGTGCACAACAACATATATTCACATGCTCTACAAGAATATGGAAAAACGAAAATTGGTAACAAAATTTAAAGGTATACTAATATTGTTGGTTACTTAATATACTTTTGCATACGATGAACTTAAATCATTGTTGCGTACTTTTTACACTAATCTAGTGAGTAAAAACTTAGCCTTGCTGATGCAATTGCGGTGTTGGCTTTACTTTATAGAGAGCAAATGATTAACAAGTATTCCTTCCGTCCCGTTTAAAATGACACGTTTTCCTTTTTAGTTTGTCCCAACTTAGATGACATATTTTCTATTTTGGAAACTTTCTATCTTCAATTAATACAACCAACAGTTTTTTTTCACTCCTATTAAAATATTCATCTTTCTTTCTCTCTCTATTTTAATACTTACACCCACTTTTTCTCTCTTCAATTAAACACTTTAACCAATAACTCCTAAAATCTCGTGTCGGCTAAGGAATGTGTCATCTTAGCCGAGACGGAGGGAGTATAACTTTTTCTCTCATAGAAACTATATAAATTAGTAGCTACTACATATGTGTGTATTAGAAATTATTGTTATATCAATCGTATAAAAATGCATTGAAATTGATTTTTTACTAAACATATGTCATTTACTTCTCTATGTATATAATATATTATCTTGATTCTTCAGAGGTGTTGAGCACCTTATACGCCTAACTTGTTATATATATCGTGAATGTTGGATATACGTCTTAGTCAAAAACTAAAACTTGTTACGCCACGAGTGTTTTTTTTTTCTTTCTGTTGTTACGCCACGAGTTATATCTACATCGCCGCTTGAAGACGATATATATGCAGTTGATATGTATTTAAATGTTGCACGCAATTTGAAATAAATGATAGGCAACTAAACAGTTTCAGGATGGCTAATTAAGCTTATTGAAAAACTTATAAGCTCCGACATATATTTTATAAGTTTATAAAGTCCTACCTCCCCGTTCCATAGAAATAAGTTATAGGAGTATTATATTTTTTCATTTATTCCACAGAAATAATTCATATCCATTTATGATAACAAAATTTTCTCATTTTTCTGTTTCTTTATTATTTATGGGCCCCACTGTTCACTATATAATTTCAACTATTTTTATCTTATTCTCTCTTATTTTACCAATTACACATTAAAACCCACGTTAACAACAAATAATCTATTTTATAAGACGGAGAAAGTTTGAAATAACCTATTTATATTGGAATAGTTGTTGAGTTTATAAGTAAAAGAGAAACAAATCCAAAAGAGAGAGAAAAACCGAAGATATATGAAATTGATGAAAACTTATAGTATGTTGGTAATAACAAACCATAATCGGATTGATTTTGTAAATTATATATTTGTAATAAAATTTATAATTTGTTGGTAATAACAAACCATCATCGGATTGCTTTAGTAAATTGAATGTTTCTAATAATATTTATATGATGGTAATACAAACCATAATCGGAGGTAGCGTTAAGATCTAGAGTGAACTACATAATTTTACCTGATCTTTTATAAATGAACACCAATAGTTCCTGATTTTTTTAACAATAGATACCAAACATTTGATTTTTGAGCCATGGAGACTGAAGAGTATTTATGGAATCAACTAAATAAAATCAAAAGTATAATTTCTTCCATTTAATTCAATTACCATCCAAATTGAATTTAAATAAAAAAATTTGCCGTTAAAAATTGTTGGATGCGGCACTTCCTCCATTTTCATGTCATGCTCAGCTATCTTCTCTGCTTCATGAACAGCTGTTTCCCTAAACTTGCCCCACAACAGTCCGTACAGTCCCAACGCAATCAGCACAGGTCCAACAACTCTGCAAGAACGGACCAACTCAGTAAGTTATAATTAGAGACACAAAGGTACCAAACATAATATTCCAGCCTAAAATCGTAAATAATTAGACTTACGTTCCAATGTAGATCTTTTCATCAAGTACAGCCAAACTGACGATGGCTACCATCATAATTCGCAAAGGGCTAAACACGGATACGTATAAAGGGCCTTTCCTGTCTATGCACCATGCCTTTAGGCAAAATGCCACTGCTGAGCACATTACTCCCTGCAAACATTATATTACTCTACTTTGTAACTAAATATAGATGATGAAGAAATGAGAGAATGATATATTATACCGCGTAGATGGATGAGATGAGCCTAAGTTCGGAAGCCAGGGACCAAGCAGATAAGTTAGGCTCCATTGCGAAGGCCACGGCCACACACTGGACAGTTGCCATTGCGCACATTATGGCCGTGCATGAGAAGGGAACATTGTAGTTCAGGCTTTCTTTTTCCTGCAATTTAATTATATTAATGTTGTAGTTATTTGACTTGACAAGACATTAATTTGAGATTGATTAGAAGAGGTGGTGTGGTTACTTGGATGATCAAGTAGACAGCCCAAGAAACAGCACTGAGAATGAGGAGAAAAGGGCCTAGAATGACGACGAGTCCGGAGTAAAACGACAAAAACAGGGTTCCTCCTACACACAACACCGTCCCCAGTATTTTTGCTTGCCCTCCCTTGGTCTTCACGCCTATCTTTTCCAATCTGTCACATATAGGGATGTCAGTGGAGCCTGAAAACCTGTGTCAATTTTGAGGGTTAGGGTTTGATAGATTATTACCGAAAGGCGACAGCCATGATAAAGGTGACCACGGGATGAATGTTGGTTAACGCGCATGCGATTGTTGGAGTTGAATTCTTCAGTCCCACGAAATATGTGATTTGATTCACTGTCACTCTGCACCATAAGATAAGCCCTATTTTCAGATGTTGAATTTTTTCTTTTTAATATATATATGTGCCTTGTTTTCCACTCACCCAAATATGGAGCATAAGAAGATCTGGAATAAGATACTTCGTGTCATTTTAGGGCGATTATTCCTGCAAAAATTGGCAGTCAAATTCACATTATAATATAACCGAAGAGAGAAGTTTTTGTTGAGTTAATATGTGAATCCAACATAGCAAATACTCCCTCCGTCCCACAATGATTGTCCCATTCTTCCATTTTCGTCCGTCCCACAAAATTTATCCCATTTCACTTTTTACCATTTTTGGTAGTGGACCCCATATTCCACTAACTCATTCCTACACATATTTTATTATAAAACTAATATATAAAAGTATGACCTAAATTCCACTAACTTTTTCAACTCAATTTTCATTACATTTCTTAAAACTCGTGCCCGGTCAAAGTGAGACAATCTTTGTAGGACGGAGGGAGTAATTGATGAGTTGTATGCTAAAAGTTATCACATTTAAAATGAATTCAAGGTGGGGTGGCAAGAAGAAGTCAAGAAAATGATGACATAGAGATACATATAGATGGATAGATATATGGATAGATACCTCTCTACGAAGTAAGCAAGAGGAAGAATCGAAAGCGTAGCGAAAAGTTGGCGATATGCAACTTGCACAAAAGGACTCATTCCGGTATTCATTGCCAATTTTGCTATGATATTCATACCAACATACCCTAACTGCACTATCACCATGTACGCGCATGCTGTCATATCTCCTCCCCCCATCTTCACTGATTAATTTTCCCCTAGAGAGAAAATTAATAACATGTAAAGACAGAGGTTGTGATGAGTTAGAGAGAACGAGGAGAGATGATAGTTTTGTTTTTGTTGTGTAATGAAATATGCCCGGGAGAGGGGAGTATCACGCTTCCTCATTGTCATTTATGCTATAAATCCACTTTCAGTTAACACAATATTGTTTGTCAGCTTACCTTTTTAATTCATTATTACTAAACTCCAATTTTTCTACACATACACATGGGCATGTCAAAATGGGTATCGGAAATTGGATACCCGATATCCGAACCCGAAATATCGGGTAATTGGATTTTTGTATTATTGGATGTCGGGCCGATAACCGATCGGGTAATACCCAAATTACCCGATTTTTTTTTAAAATTTAATTAATTATGTATTTATTTTATTATTTAAAAAATTCAAACGTACTCACGAAATCCTTCACTCTTAAGTTTTATTTCTAATAATTTGTAGTAGTTTTTTTATCTTCAACTCGAACTACTTTTAGTTTGTATCTAATTCGAACTACAAGTTTGTATTTCCAAAAATTTGTAGTAGTTAATTTTCTTAAAAAAATAATAAAAAAATATTTAAAAAAATCTACAATCGGGACTGGATACCCGAGTCGGGTATCTGGGTACCCGAAAAAATAATTTCAGATCGGGTATCGAATATTAGATTATTGGAAATTCGGGATCGGATAACCGAAATTTTTGAATCGAGTATCCGCGCGTACCCGATTTGCCAGACCTACATGCAGACGTCTTGCAATAATCAAATTGCATTCTTCCATTTCTCCTCTTGCCTTGTTGGTTGGTTGGTTGGTTGTGCTTTTTTTAAAACAATATTGAAATAATTGTGAACTCATTTCTACTCCCTCCGTCCCAATAAATATGAAACGTTTGCTGTTTTGCACAAGATTTTATGTAGTGTTGTTTTGTAAGTTAAAGAAGAGAGAGAAAAGTAGAGATAAAATTATTTCTATTTTAAGAAACGTTTCATTTTTAATGGGACGACCCAAAAATGAAAACGTTTCATTTCTAGTTGGACATGGAGTATATTTCTGCTTCTATTTCAAGTATCAACTTCTGATGTGCACTGCATTTTGTTTCAAGTTGCGTAAGGTCGACCCAATAGAATTTTAGTTTACCAAATTACAATAAATTCTTATTATATTTATTACTATGGTACATAATTATAATAATTAGATTACGATTTTCTTTATTAGTTTACAACATAATAATTGCAACAAGATTATTATAATTAGTGGAAGGAGGGAGTATCATTTAACTCATTCAACTCAATTTCTTAATCTCTATGTCCAAAAGAAGTGAACCAACTTAGATGGGACGGAGGGAGTCTGAATTATAACATCCTAATAATAATATAAATAATAATAGTATAGAATAATAAAAATTACTCCCTCCGTCCCTCATTATTTGTCATCATTTGACCCGGCAAGAGTTTTAAGAAATGTAGTAGAAAGTGGGTTGAAAAAGTTAGTGGCATGTTGGTCCTACTTTTATATATTATTTTTATAATAAAATGTGAGTGAGAATGAGTTAGTGGAATGTGGGGTCTACTACCAAAAATGGTAAAAGTGAAAGGTGACAAATTTTTAGGGACGGACAAAAATGAAAATAAGTGACAAATTTTCAGGAACGGAAGGAGTATTCTCTATTAAATAATGAGGATTTAGTTTGTTTTTTGGTTGAATTAAACTACACAATTGAATTAATGAAAATTAGACGCATGTATAAAATACTGAAAAGAAGAAGAGAATGTGAGAGAAGATATTAATTGTTTTATACTCTATACCAATAAAAAAGGAATTTTAATTCGAGATTTTAAGAAATGTAGTAGAAAGCTTGTAACATCCCACTTTTTCAAAATCTAATTTTCGAGATATAAAATTTTTGCATTAAATGTTTTAATGCTATGAAGTATGTGAATTAAATGATGAGTGATTTATTGCATGATTCTTTGTGACCTAATTGCGATATGGAGTTGAGTTTGAGTTGAATAGTCAAACTTGTTGATTATATGACGTGGCTATTGAAAATTCAATATTGTGGAAAATATGTTGTGAAGATGAAGTGGAATTAAAAATGGTGGATTTTGTGACGTAATTATGTGAATATTTTGATGCGGGGCGAAATAATATTGTGGTGAATTATTCCTAAGGGATGAGTGAGATTAAATAGCAGCATCATTATTTAATTGGAATCAACCACTTCTATTTATTGGAAAGGAATTCTATTTTTCGTGGATTTGATTATTCTCTTGGGATATTTATCCAAATTAAATCCAAAGTCCGATTATTCCTTATTTCCTCTGTGAAATTTTCAAAACCCACTTTATAATATGGAGATTTTCGAAAATCTCCTATTTATGGGAGAAGGAATTATTTTATTATATGATTTAATTCCTTATTTATTCTCTTCCATGAATAAATATAAATATTCTAGCATATCTTACCATATCTAAGGAGATCTTGCCATATCCTATTTTGATTAAGAAATTAATTAAATTCCTTGTGGGAGAGGAATAAAAATCGTCACTTTTCCTATTTAATTGGGGAGATTATTATTTTTATTCTGCTCCGTAATATTTTATTCTACTCCGTGAAATACTTAAATTAAATCATAGGCTAATTAAATAGCCTAAGATTTCGAAATCCCCTTATTTCTCACCAGAATTAATGCCAATCTCCTCCCATATCTCCTCAAATCTTTTTATTTATTTAATTATGGGACTTGCACTCTATAAATAAGAGACAAAACCCTAACGCTAGATCACAAAATACACGCCTCCCACTTCCCCAACTCACGCCTCCCATCTCTCTCAATTTTCTTCTACTTTTCTCCAATATTTCTTCATCTTTTGAGAAGAATTGAAGTTGAAACTCAAGAATCTTTGAAGAATCAAGGCTATTACTTTGTTTCTACCGTTCGTTCTATCAAGAAAAGGTATTTTTATATTAATCTTTCTTCATCTAACCGATTTATCGCTGTTCTTGAACCCTCATGCATATAGATTGAGTGAAAGGGGAAACAATTGATGAATATGGGATGCGTATGTGTGTGTGTGGATCGTGTGTGTGTGCGTGCCTCGGTGTGCGTGCATGTGTGTTTTCTGTGTGCGTGTGATGTGTGTTGTAAAACACTCATGCATGACATGTTTTGATGTCAGATTGGGAGTTGTGGTGTGAATAAAATTGATATGATAATCATGCCTTGTTTTTTTTGAACGATGTTATAAAACTAATCGATGGGAAAAAGGAAAACGTTGGGAACATGCATGTTTTTGAGTAGATGATTGAGACTTACTTGTGATACACATAAATTAAAGGTGATAACTCGCGCTCTCGGTGTGATAGCAAGAGGAAGAACGTACTTGTGATCTAAGGAGTCGAGGTGGGCTTTATTCACTAAACTCTTTTATTACCAAAATATTGATTATGGTGTTATAAGGGTGAATTAAAATGTTATGCCATGCCTGTGATTGTTTTGGTTATGTTGTGTGCCTGATGTTTAGTTTGTGAGTCCGCTCCATTAGGCTATAGGGCTATAAAAACGAATTCGGGTCTAAGTAGGGCCGCAAACCCTATCAGGCTAGTGTACACAGTTAGGATCGGGAGCCGTCCTTGCTAGTCAGCCGGTCTCGTGGGCGAATAGTGTGGCCACACTTTCGTCGCACTATGGAATTGTTGATTGTTGAGAAAATGAGAGGAATTGTTTGACTGGCCAGTCTATGAAATTATTTTGTGATACTCGATGATATTCTTTTATAAATGCAAACTCGAGTTCACTATGGTAAGGATGGCATATCTACTAAAAATGTTTTGGCATGAGGTCACTGAGTATGTTTAAAATACTCAGCCCTGCATGTGTTTTCCCTATGTGCAGGTTGAGCAGCGATGAGCGGTTGGCGGTGTTGAGCAAATAAATTGAAAGATAATATGATTGTAACAGTTCGCCCTCCTAGGGTACAATAAATGCGGCGGCTGCTACCCGAAACCGACTCCAAAGAAGTAACATAGGCTAGGGTTTCATTTAAAGAGTATTGACCAAAAGAGTTGAAGGAGATATCAGAGTATTAAATGCAACAACTTAACCTAGAAGATTAAAGGAAGAAAAATATCATAAATAACGATCAAAATCTCAAGAGTACGACATCATATCCAAGTCAAAATCACAAGAAAAGACTAAGGCTTCAAACCGAAGGCAAGATGCAAATATTCCAAAAAGAAATTCTAGAGTGTATCAAAAATTCAGCGGAAAACGACCAAGAGAGAAGCATAGCTATGTATGGTGACACAACTACACTTAGAGTTCAACATATCCATATTAATTAATTAAGCTGCTCAACACCCGCCACCACTCGTCGTCATTCAACCTGCACATAAGGAAAACACATGCAGGGCTGAGTATTTTGAAATACTCAGTGAGCTCGTTGTCAAAACATTTTGTAAGTTATGCCACCCTTACCAAGTGAACTCGAGTTTTAAGCAGTTATAAAAGGAATATCACGAGTATCACAAAATATATTTTCATAGACTGGCCAGTCAAAATAATCTCCCATTTTCATCATTAATTAACAATCATTCCATGGTGCGATGAAAGTGTGGCCACACTTTTCACCCACGAGACCGGCCGACTAGCAAGGACGACTCTCGATCCCATTGTGTACACAGCCTGGTAGAGCTTGCGGCCCATACTCAAACCCGAATTCGTAATAACAGATCAGATATCACATAAAAACAAACATAGGTATGGCATAATAGTTAAACCACCCTTATAACTCCGAACAACATTTTGATAAAGTAAAAGAGAGTTTTTAGAGTAAAGCCCACCTCGATTGCTTAGTTTTCAAGTAGTTTCGCTTTTCCGTTATCCGGCTTCGCAACCAAAGTTTCACCTTTTAATCACATAGGCACATATCACAAATTAGGTTCAATACTACTCTTACTCATGCATGTCTCATTACTTTTCCCTCTTCGCAACGATTTATCTTATCATTACTAATTATCCAAGATCATGTTTATCACATAAGATTATTTAACTATCAAACACACACTACACAACACAACAACACACACACACACACGCGGCACACACACACACGCCACACACACACTCACGGCACACACACATACACATGTTCCCACATCCATTTTCATCCCTCTTTCACTCAACTAAGATGCATGAGGGTTCAAGAAGACCGATTAATCGGTTAGAAGAAGAAAAGGAAAAGGTAGAAGGAGAACAAGCATAACTCTTAAACAAAAATACCTCTTTAGCGAAAAACAATCGGTAGAAACAAGTAATAGCCTTGATTCTTCAAAGTTCTTAGATTAAACTTCAATTTCTTCCCAAAGGATGAAGGATTAATGGAGTAATGTAGAAGAAAATTTGAGAGGGTGTGTGTGAGGGAGAGGGCCGAAAATATGGGGGGCTAGGGTTGGGGTTTTGGTTCTTATTTATAGAGTTCCACAAGATCTTTAGGTAATTAGAATAGAATATTTGGTAAGATCTCATTCTCCCAATTAAATAAATAAATAAAATAATATTGTGAAGTAGGGAAGAAGAATTAACAAAAATAGATCCTAGGGCAAATCCCTATAATTTTCGAAAATTAGGCCTTCCAAAAAGCCAAGATTTTGTTTTGGTATTTTTCCATATAGAATAAAATATCATGGAGCAAAATAAAAATAAGGAAAATTCTCCATGCAACAAGGTAAGGGGCGATTTCTAGCCTTTTTAAATAAGGCATGAATTTTTGAATATTGACTAGAATAAAGTATGGCAAGCTCTCTTGAAGTATGGAAAGATTTGGTAGAATAATTAAATTCTAGGTATGGAAGGAAATCAAGTAAGGAATCAAATAAAATAAAAAAATTCCTTCCTTCCCAAATATAGTGATTTTCGAAAATCAATAGAATAATAAGGGGGCTCGATTTTTCCATCTCTAAACAAGGAAATAATTGGCTCTTGGAATTTAATTTGGATAAATATCCCAAGTATTAAATAAATTCCGGAAAAATAGAAATTCTTTCTCCAAGGGGTCTAGGGTTCGAAAATTACAAGAATTAGGGTGATAAGTATTTATAGAAATTTTCTCTAATATTCTCACTCACCCATAAACAATTAAATTGCCACATAGTCTCATAACTTAATATATCACATGCCACATCATTAAATTAAATAGGGTTGACTTTTCAAACTTTCAACACAAACCCTAACTCAAATCGACCATATCAACTCATGAAATAAAAGCATCCTCGATGCCACGTCACCAACAATTAATTCTAGGGCTCAAAAATTAGGGTTCTAAAATCCGGGATGTTACATCCTACCACACTTAAAAAAAATTTTGTCCCGAAATTTGGTACCTTTTTACGGAAAAAGTTCCGGGTATAGCTCTATCATCTTATCCTCACGCTCCCACGTGGCTTCCTCGGGCCCGTGGTTTCTCCATTGAATTTTCACGAAGGCAGTGGTTTTATTCCTCAAGGTTTGGACCTTTCGATCCAAGATCATCTGGGGTCGCTCCTCGTAGCTCAGATCCGGGCTTACAGCAATATCCTCGTAACGAATCACATGCTTCGGATCGAACACTTATTTTCGCAACTGCGACACATAAAAAACGTTGTGCACATTCCCAAGGCTGGGCGGCAATGCTAATCTATAAGCTACGGGTCCTACTCCTTCTAGAATTTCGTACGGCCCGATAAAACGTGGTTTCAGCTTGCCCTTGACTCCAAAACATGCTATCCCTTTCAACGGGGATACTTTGAGAAAAACTTTATCACTGGCGTGGAACTGCAAGTCCGTCCATCGAACGTCGGCGTACGACTTCTGCCTATCCTGGGCTTCTTTCATTCTCGCACGGATTCGTCGAACGATTTCGACCATTTCTTCGACTGCATCGAGTCCAAGCGCTCTTCGTTCGCCAACTTCATCCCAGTAGAACGGAGATCTACACTTCTTCCCATAGAGTGCTTCGTATGGCGCCATGCCGATCGTGGCTTGAAAGCTGTTGTTGTAGGCGAACTCGATCAAAGGGAGTGCGGTCTCCCAACTTCCGCCTCGGTCGAGCACCACGGCTCTTAACATGTCCTCGAGAGTTAGTATCGTCCTCTCGGATTGTCCATCGGATTGTGGGTGAAAAGCGGTACTAAAGTTTAAGCGTGTTCCAAGCTCGCGTTGTAAGCTAATCCAAAATTTCGAGGTAAACTTCGGGTCACGATCAGACGTAATTGTCACTGGGACTCCATGTAGTCGCACGATCTCCTGAACGTAGATTCGGGCTAGCCTATCCGATCCATGGGTTACGGGGATTGGTATGAAATGCGCACTCTTGGTAAGCCGATCGATGATCACCCAGATCGCGGTGTTCCCTTTAAGGGTTTTCGGCAACGCAGTCACGAAGTCCATAGCGATGTGCTCCCACTTCCACTCGGGTATCTCAAGCGGTTGTAGCTTCCCGTACGGTCGTTGGTGTAAGGCTTTCACCTGTTGGCAGGTTAAGCAACGTTCCACGAAAGCTGCGACATCTCTCTTCATGCCGTTCCACCAAAAGGACTTTTTCAGATCCTGGTACATCTTTGTGCTCCCGGGGTGAGCAGCGTATGGGGTTCCGTGCGCTTCGCTCAAGATTTCGTTCCTAAGACTCTCATCGTTTGGTACACACAGTCTCCCTTCAAAGGTGAGAGTGTTGTCGGAAGCCTCGCCAAACTGTCCGGACTCACCGGTTCTTACTTCGACTCGAATTTCCTCCAATTTCTCATCTAGCCGTTGAGCTACAACGATCCTCGTCCTTAGATCAGGTTCTACTACTAACGCGGCGATTCGACCTTTCACGGTATCGGGTGTTCTAACTACTTCTATCCACAACTTACTCAACTCTCGCACTAGGCTCTCCTCGGCTGTCAGAAAGACGGCGAGTTGCGAATGGTCTCTACGGCTTAAAGCGTCTGCTACTACGTTTGCCTTGTTGGGGTGGTAGTTGATACCACAATCGTAATCCTTCACTAGCTCGAGCCATCTCCGTTGTCGCATGTTCAGGTCCTTCTGCTCGAAGAAGTACTTCAAACTCTTATGGTCCGTAAAGATTTCACACCTAACTCTGTAGAGATGGTGCCTCCAAATCTTTAGGGCATGCACTACAGCGGCTAACTCTAAATCGTGGGTAGGGTAGTTCAACTCGTGCGGTTTCAACTGTCGCGACGCGTAAGCGATCACCTTGTTGTTCTGCATCAACACGCATCCTAATCCGACTTTCGAAGCGTCGGTGTAAACTACGTAGTCGACTCCAAGCTCTGGCACAGCTAATACTGGTGCGGTGGTCAATTTCTCCTTCAAAAGTTGGAAGCTCGCTTCACACTCCGGCGTCCAATTCACCTTGATTCCTTTCTTGAGCTGTTGGGTCATTGGTCTCGCTATCTTAGAGAATCCTTCTATGAACCTTCGGTAGTATCCTGCCAAACCCAGGAAACTCCGAATCTCGTTCTGCGTCGATGGCGACTTCCACTGTTGTACCGCCTCGACCTTAGCGGGGTCCACTTGGATTCCCTCTGCTGACACAATGTGTCCTAAAAAGTTGACTTCCTTCAACCAGAATTCACACTTGCTGAATTTGGCGTACAGCTTCTCCTTCCTCAACGTTTCCAGCGCGATCCGTAGGTGTTCCGCGTGCTCCTTCTCGTCCTTCGAGTAGACTAAGATGTCATCTATGAAAACTAAGACGAACGTATCTAGGTACGGGTGGAAAACGCGGTTCATCAAATCCATAAACACGGCTAGGGCGTTCGTCAGACCGAACGGCATCACAACGAACTCATAATGACCATATCTGGTACGGAATGCGGTCTTAGGGATATCCTCCTTTCGCACTTTCAGCTGGTGGTATCCGGACTTCAAGTCCATCTTAGAGAACACTCCGGCTCCTCGGAGTTGGTCGAACAGGTCATCTATCCTCGGCAAAGAGTATTTGTTCTTGAGGGTCAATTTGTTCAACTCTCTATAGTCAATACACATTCTCATTGACCCATCTTTCTTCTTAACGAAGAGCACCGGTGCGCCCTATGGCGAAACACTGGGCCTAACGAATCCTAAATCCATGAGCTCTTGCAGCTGAATCTTTAACTCCTCTAACTCCTTAGGTGCCATGCGGTACGGCGCCTTCGATATGGGGGCGGCTCCAGGTTCGAGATCGATCATAAATTCTAACTGCCTATCGGGCGGCGGTCTAGGTAACTCCTCGGGAAAGACATCGGGAAAATCGCGTACGACAGCAACGTCTTCGAGCCTCGCTTCCTCCTTCTCTTCTCCGCGGAGATAGACATGGTAGGCCGGGCGTCCTTTCCTCAACATGGCGGTGGCTTGTAACGCAGAGACTACAGCGAGTCGTCGGTTCATCGAGATTCCGTGGTACACGGCGGGTTCCATACCCGGGGTTTGCAGGGTTATCTGTCGCTTCTTATAACTAATCATCGCGAAGTTCGTAGTTAACCAATCCATTCCTAAGATCACGTCAACGTCTCTCATCGCCATAACTCGCAGGTCGTGAGCAACTAACTTAAGTTCTCCTAGTACGATTTCTACGTTCAAGCAAAAACGAGAGATCTCTATCATTTCTCCTGCTGGTGAGGACACCATCATTTTATGTTCGGACTTCCTAGTAGGCAAACTTAGGGTATGCACACACAACTCAGAGATGAACGAATGCGATGTGCCCGTATCAAACAAAACAACGATAGGGGTATCAAGGATTTCGCCTATACCTGCTAGATTTCCACTCTCGGGCTTTCCTTGCTCGACCTTGGGCTGCTTCTGCTCTATAGCGTACGCTCTAGCCGGGGCTGGAAGTCTTGGGCGGACAGGCTGCTGCAGCCACAGTTGCTGATTCGGGTTTGCTCCCAAGCTCGTAGGTGGCACTCTCGGCTGCTGACGGAAACCCTGATGGTTCTGCCTCGGTCCGTTTCCCTTGCTCGGACACTCCCTCGAGAAGTACCCGTTTCCTCCACAGTTGAAGCATCTATTCGAGTTCGGTCCTCTACACTGCCCGAAATGGTACTTGGCGCAAACGTTACACTGAGGTGGTCTGGCACGGGGGTCGCTCCTCGGATTGAACGAAGTCTGTCCTCCTCCGTTGGGACGGTATCGCTTATTGTCATGGTGGATCCTACTCTCCTCCCATCTCCTCTTGTCATGGTTAGGATGTGGCGGGGGTAATGTCATCGCGGTGTTCCCCGCACTCTTCTCCTTTGGCATTGCTGCCTCTACATCCAAGGCGAGAGCTAGCGCCTCGGCGTACGTAAGGGTTCCGCGGACTGCTAACGCCATCCTAATCTCGTGCCTAAGGCCCTCACGAAACTTATCAGCCAGCTTCTCATCGGTATCGGTCTGTTCTGGCGCATAGCGGGTCATGTCACAAAGTGCACGGTCATACTCGGTTACAGACAGACGTCCTTGGGTGAGGTTGTGAAACTCAGCTGCTTTCGCCTTGCGGTAGCTCTTAGGTACGTACTTATCGTAAACTTCTGTCTTGAACTCCTCCCAAGTCATCCCGTCTATGCGATCCTGGGGCATGGTCTTCAGTTTGGTGTCCCACCAAAAAACGGCGGATCCGGTCAGCTGATGCGTCACGCAGATCATCTTCTCCGCGTCGTTGCACACTAAGGTTCGGAAGATGCGCTCTAAGGCTCGTATCCAAGTTTCGGCTTTCGCAGGTTCGCCCATTCCATCGAAGGTAGAAGGCTTTTGGTCAAGGAAAAGCTTCACGACTTCCCTATCTACTCGTGGAGGTAGTGGTGGTGGTGACGGCGGTCTTGGTTGCGTCACGCTTTGCTCTTCCGAAGCATGGGAAGATGGTTCCTCGTTCCTCACGTTGCGTCTAGGCGGCATTCTGATTTATCGCACTCGAATTGTTAGCGTACTTAATTTAAAATCTCAAGATGGTGATAGGGTACTTGAAAGGAAGAAAATTTTTTTTTAACTCATTCACAAGTAGGGTCTAAAGAAAGACCACACAAAACAGTTGTTAGGAAAACAGAGAACATGATAAGATTGCACCATAAGGTGGAAAACACTTGGAGGATAATAGAACGAGTAAATATATTCACGCAATAAGGACAGAAAAGAGTGAAGACGGCTTCATAGCCATATAATAGAATGAAAGGTACGAATTTCCCATTAAACCCTTGTCTTTTGAGCATAATTTACGATATCTATTCATCTTTGATTTTCTTGATTAAGCCGTTGACTTATTGTTTTAACAGTTCATTAAATACCTTGGTCAAAACCCTTTAAATGAAACCCTAGCCTATGTTCTCGTTGCTTTTAAGTCCGCCTAGGTAGCGATCACCGTATTTATTATACCCTAAAATGTCGGGCTGTTACAAAGCTGGTTGAAAAAGTTAATGGAAATATGAGTGAGAAAAGGTTAGTGGAATATAGGGTCCGTTACCAAAAGTAGTAAAAATTAAATGAAAAGTTTATTGGTGGACGGATAGAAATGGCAAATAAAGAAGTTTATTGGTGGACGGAAGGAGTATCATTTTAGGGAAGAAAAAGGAGCTATTTGACATTCAAATTGTTTTTATTTTATAAATTAAGGACAAATTTCCTAATTAAAAATATTCAATTGTTTTATACTCTATTTCAGGAAGAAGAAGAAAAGGAGAAAGAGAGAAGATATTTATAATATTAGGTCCTTTTGTTTTGTGTATGCCCATAAATGCTTTCTAAGGCAAAATGTGAAAATGTGTTTTTAGAGGATATTTTGGGTGAAAATCAGCATCAGGTACTAAAAATATGATTCTTATGTAACAAAAATGCTATAAAAAATTCAGGGACTATTGGTGTTCATTTATGAAAGATTAGGTACAATTGATTTAGTCCACACTAAGATTTAGTATTTTGTTGATATATCATGGCTTATCGTGTATTACTAGTATTTACTAAATTCTACTCCCTTCATCCCACTTTAAGTGAACTATTTTCTTTTTTAGAATGTCTTACTCCTAAAAATAGAAACGTCCACTCCCTAATTTTTTTCTCTCTCTTAATTTATTTTCTCCACTTAACTCAAAACAAAACTATATAAAATCTCGTGCCAGAATAGAAATGCTCCACTTAGAGAGGGACGGAGTCCGTCCATGAAAACATTTTCTCATTCTCTCCATTTCAGTTCATCCTTAAAAAATAGTCCCATCCAAAATAGAAAGTTTCTCATAAATTGATACCCGCATTTTTTAACGTATTTATAACTTATATCCAACATTTATTAGGGCATCCACAGTGGGATGGACTATAGCCCGCCCTAAGCGACGCCCTATGCACCGCCACGTCAGCATTTTATCCTCCGCCACTTCCACCTGCAATGGGCGGACTATAGCCCGCCCTAAGCCACGCCAAGCATTTTACTTCTATTTTGTATTTATACAATTTATGCAAATATATCAAGAAAAATAAATAAATAAAAACAACACAATTAAGGCAAATCCTACATTTACTTAATTAAAAAAAAGTTACAAAATAAGAAATTAAAAAAAAGTTACAAACTAAGAAATTAAAAAAAAAAGTTACAAAAGAAATTATAAAAAAAGTGCACTAAATCCGATCTAGAGTAGTCCCAATCTGCGGCTGAGGCCATCGATCATCCGCTGGATGCCTTCGATTTGAGTCGGGTTGGTCGCCTGCATCAGGGCGTTGTGCGCGTCCAACAACGTCCTATAGTCAGAGGAGGCCACCAAATCGGTGTAGGCATGGGACGCAGCTGAAGTCTCGGTTGGGGTCGCGCTCGGAGTCGAGCTTGGGGCCGGGCTTGCGGCATGGTCAGGCGGCACCGCGGCGGATGTGGTCGCCTTGCCCTTGGCCATGGCAGCCTTGATGCCAAGGGGACGCCGGGATATCGGAGTGCCGGAACTCTCATCCTCGAACACCGGATTATTGAGGTCCATTGGAGACGCGCCGCTCTCGCTGCTTGTATAATCAGCGAAGGTGCGCTTCGACGCCCTCTTCTTCACCGCCGTCGATTGTGGAATCATACCACCAACGAACTTCTGCTTCTCCTTCAAGATCGTCTAGGACTGGTAGTGCTTGAACTCGCCGTACAATGATGTGTACGATCTCACCGCTTTGTCGCGCACATCCGACAGACTCTCGCCGCTGGCCTACTCCCTCTCGCACTTCTCGTACTCCCCCGCGAACAGATTGACTTGCTTCTTGATTTGATCCCAGTGCTTGCGTAGCTGCTCCCTATGGCGCATGTAGGCGTGGGGCGGCTTGGCCTCATTGTATTTTTCGGTGATGCGCTCCCAATATGCCGTAACCTTCTAGTTGTTGGCGAACATCGGATCCTCTGACACATCAATCCAACATCTTGTCAAGACGAAGAATTCGTACGCGGCGTAGTTCGTCCTTCCCGGGGCGAACTCTTCACACACCACCGTTTGCGGCAACTTCTGGGCTCGTGCCTTGGGCCACCTCTTCTTGGTGGCGGAGCCCGACACGGCGGTGGCGGCGGCAGCGGATGGAGCGGCGGCGGAGGCGGCAGTGGGTGTGCGGTTCGGAGAAGGCTGCATGTCTGACAGCCTGTACGAGTCCGTGCTGAACTCGTGATCGTACTGGGCGTTGGTGTCGAATGGCCAGTATTCGTCGGGTTCTGTACCCGGCCATCGTGCACCACAGAACATCGGACTATTCGGACTTGGGTATTCTCCGGGATTCATTTTGTTTGAAGTGTAGAATATGTAGTGTGAATTTGAGAGTGAAAGAAGTGAAAAATGAGTGAAAAGAGTGAGAATATATATAGGTTTTGAAAATTAAATAAAATTAAATTAAAAATCAAAAAAGCGTCGCATCGTGGCGGACGATGCGACGGACGATGAGCATCGTCCACATTTCTCCGCGGACGATCGATCGGGCGCAGACGATGGTTAACTTATCATCCGCGATGCTGCAGTGACGGACGATGCATCGTCCGTCCCACTGTAGATGGTCTTAACCTCTTCTTTTTTTATTCTCCCCTACTTTACCTTCTTTTTTCCTTTCTCTAAAAAGGGAACAACTTTTTTAGGTCCACAAACTTTGCCAAAGTATTATTTTAGGTCCGTGAATTTTGAAAATATCATTTTAGGTCCGTCAACTACAAGTCATTATCATTTGAGGTACTTTGAACTTTTTCTGGATGAAAATGCACTTAAGGTCTTGAAAGGGCAATTTGGACAATTCTTTCGCCACTCATCTTGCGTCAAACACCTATAGTCCAACAAATTTTTTTACTACTATTTAATTCAATTACCATCCAAATTGAATTTAAATATTATTAAAATTTTCCGTAAAGAAATATGTGTTATTTTTTCAATTATTAGATGACCACTTATTTAGGGATAGTGAATTGGGACTTGATACTTTATTTTATTTTTTCAAGCTAAACTGCTTTTAAGAACTTACTTTAGGTGATTTGTGGATTATATTTAGTTTATTTGTTCTGAAATTAGAGTAGCTATTAATTTGGATTGTCATTCGGAGTATTAATTATATGAATTCAGAATGGAGATCAATTACCATCCAAATTGAATTTAAATGTAAAAATTTGCCGTTCAAAATTGTTGAATTCTAGGTCTGTGACACAAGATGAATGGAGAATATCGTACCAGTGGAGAATATCTGCTAAATGCATCCAGACTTTGCGAGAGTGATTCCATTTTCATGTCATATGTGCTCAGCCATCTTCTTCCGCGCTTCATAAACATCGGTCTCCATATTCTTGCCCCACAGCACTCCGTACAGTCCACAAATAATCAGCAAAGATCCAACAACTCTGCAAAAATCGGTTAGTTATAGACTTATAGTTAAAGACACGAATGTACCAAACATAATATTCCAGACTAAAATCGTAAATAAATTAGACTTACGTTCCAACGTAGATCTTTTCGTCAAGTACAACCATACTGACGATGGCTACCATCACAATTAGCAAAGGGCTAGACACAGATACGCATACAGGGCCTTTCCTGTCTATGCACCATGCCATTAGGCAAAATGCCACTGTTGAGCACATTACTCCATGCAAACATAATATTAGTACTTTGTAACTAAATGTAGATGATGATGAAATGAGAGAATGTTATTATTATACCGAGTAGATGGATGAGACGAGCCTAAGTTCGGAGTTAAGGGACCGAGCAGATAATTTAGGCTCCATGGCGAAGGCCACGGCCACACACTGGACGGTTGCCATTGCGCACATTATGGCCGTGCTTGAGTAGGGAACATTGTAGTTTTTGCTTACTTTTGCCTGCAATTTAATTATATTAGTGTTCTAGTTTTTTGAGTTGATAAAACAATAGACATTAAGATGAGATTGATTACTTGGATGATCAAGTAGACAGCCCAAGAAACAGCACTGAGAATGAAGAGAAAAGGGCCTAGAATTAAACTGGGATGGGTGTTGCTTGGAGCACTTCTCTCTGCAAATTTCCAGTGAATGGTGGATTCTCCATTGTTGACAACTGGTCCGGAGTAAAACGACAAAAACAGGGCTCCTCCTACGCACAACACCGTCCCCAGTATTTTTGCTTGCTCTCCCCTGGTCTTCACGCCTATCTTTTCCAGTCTGTCACATATAGGCATGTCAGTGGAACCTGAAACCAGAATGAATTTAGAGGGTTAGGGTTGGATAGATAATTACCGAAAGGCGACGGCCATGATAAAGGTGACCACGGGATGAATGTTGGTTAACGCGCATGCGATTGTTGGAGTTGAATTCTTGAGTCCCACGAAATATGTGATTTGATTCACTGTCACTCTGCACCATAAGATAAGCCCTATTTTCAGATGTTCAATTTTTTTTTAAAATATATATGAGCCTTGTTTTCCACTCACCCAGATATGGAGCATAAGAAGATCTGGAATAAGATACCTCGTGTCATTTTAGGGCGATTATTCCTGCAAAAATTGGCAGTCAAATTCACATTATAATATAACCGAAGAAAAAAGTTTTTGTTGAGTTAATATGTAAATCCAACATATGCTAAAAGTTAGTTATGAAAATTTAATCATAACTACTCAAAAAAATATTATTTATGTTAATTCTACATTACCTAATAAATATAGTACTACTAGTAATAAAATGAACAACCTTAATTTAATTATGTATGTATATGTAGGAGTGTATCTGGTTTGCGGACAGATATTCCATGAGCAACCTTAATTTATACATCGCCTGGTGTAGATCACGTGATACCTTTGCAATGTGTGTGCCTCACAGATATATGGATGGATAGATACATGGATGGATAGATTGATACCTATCTATGAAGTAAGCAAGAGGAAGAATAGAAAGCGTAGCGAAAAGTTGGCGATACGCGACTAGCACAAAAGGACTCATTCCGGTATTCATTGCCAATTTTGCTATGATATTCATACCAACATACCCTAACTGCACTATCACCATGCACGCGAATGCTGTCATATCTATTCCCTCAATATTATATGAGAGAAAATTAATAATATGTAAATATAGATGGTGAGGATGATGGTGTCGTGGTGAGTTAGAGAGAATGAGGAGATATATATAATAGATTTGATTTAGAGAGAAATGATGGTTTTGTTTTTGTTGTGTAATGAAATATGCATGGGAGAGGGTAGTATCACTGTTAGGGGTGGGTCGATACGATATATCGTATCGAAAACGTTGTATCGTGTATCGTATCGAAAATATCGATATGAAAGAATTTCATATCGTTATCGTATCAAAAGTTTCGATATATCGAAATTATCGAACTTTCGATATAAAAAAATTTCATATCGTTATCGTATCGATATTTCGATATATCGTACCGAAATTCGATATATCGTCAAATATCGATATATATCGAAAATTTCGATATATATCGATATATATCGAAAATAAAATATCGATATATATCGAAAATATCGATATATCGAAAATTTTCGATATATATAGTATTTTCGATATAAAACGATATATCGCGATATAAGAAAATTCATATCGTTATCGTATCGAAAACTTACGATACGATATCGTATCGTATCGAAAATTACGATATATCGAAAATTCGATAATTTTTTGATATTTTTCAATACGATACGAGAGATATATCATTTTTCGGTATTTTTCCCCAGCCCTAATCACTACATTTAGTTTCAAGTTGCGTAAAGCTCGACCCAATAGAAATTTAGTTTACGAAATTATAATAAATTCTTATTATATTTATTACTATGGTACATAATTATAATAATTAGATTACGATTTTCTTTATTAGTTTATAACATAATAATTGCAACAAGATTATTATAATTAATACTCCCCCGTCCCACTCTAAGTGGGGGTAATTACACCTTATATACAAAATGTTTCGTCAATGTTTCAATTGATTACAAAATGTTTTAAGGTAACAAATATCATACAAAAAGTTTGATTAGTGTTTCAAATTAGTACATTCCGTCTAAAAATCACTAACATCATTACTTTTTCTTATTTTTCATCCTTTTCGACTCTAAAATTAACTACAAATATTAGCTGAAAGTTAAATGTGAATTCATTGCTTGATAAAATGCCCATATGGCAATGCATAAGGTATTATTTAGAGAAATAATATCATGTTTTTTAGGCATAATTTTGGAGAAAAATAAGAAAAAATAATAGTGTTAGTGATTTTAGATGGAATGTACTAATTCGTAACACTAATTAAACTTTTTGTATGATATTTGTTAACTTAAAACATTTTATACTCAATTGAAACATTGGAGAAACATTTTGTATGTAAATTGTAATTACCCCACTCTAAGTGACATATTTTGATGTCTCATTCTAAATGATACATTTCTAAATATAGAAACATCACTTTCTACTTAATTCAATAATAATATCTAACAATTATAAACAATATACTAGTAATTTATTTATTACTAATATATTGTAATTATAGATTATAGTTATTTGTTACTCCCTCCGTCCCGCTTTAGCAGTCCCATTGACTTTTCTGCCCTCTTTTTGTAGAAATGATAAAAAATAGTTAAAGTGGAGAAATCGTAAAGTAAGAGAGACAATAATGTAGATAAGACTCTTCTCTATATTATTCTCTCTCTTAATTTACCATTTCTCCTCTTTAATTGTTTTTTATCATTTTTACAAAAAGAAGGCAGAAAAGTCAATGGGACTGCTAAAGCGGGACGAAGGGAGTATTATTTATTATTGGAATAAAGTATGATTCACAATATAAAATGCTTTAAGATTTTTATAAATAATTGTTATTATAGTTGTTTAAAATTAAAAAAAAAAACGTGTAAAAATAACTAACTAAACAAAGTGAGAAAAAATAGTGAATGTATTATTCTCTCCCTTACTTTACCATTTCTCCACTTTAACTTTTTATTACTTTTATAAAACGAGTGCGCAAAAGTGACCGGGACTCCTAATGGCGGACGGAGGGAGTAGCATATTTGAGCGCTCATTCGGTTTGTGCACATTTATTCGGTGTCATGTGTTGCCCAAGTGGGAGATTGTTAGAAATTTGGGATTCGACATGACTAATTTAATGTGTATGGCTATATTTCAGTTGCCCAATTAAAGTGATCTATTAAAGATTAAAGTTTGGGCTAAAGTGTATTTATTTGTTATGGAAATAAGTGTAGATACCATATAGGATTTTCTATTTGATGAGGGACCGAATAGAAAATAAAGGGGTTTATAGTTAATATAAATATAAGCAAAGGTTATGGTCCCTAGACGTAAGAAGAACATTCGATATCTCTGTATTCTCTCGGCAGACTATTGCGAAGAATGTCTCTGATCGTTTGGAAGATCCATAGTCGCTGCAAAGCAATTCTAACAATTCCACCGTTTAATTCTAGATGAATCAAGGTAGGTGAAGAGTTGGCCGGTACTTGTTTAGAAGCTAATGATGGTTAGCGAAAGCGTGTTCTTAAAAATAATGAAGAAAACTCTCGGTCCAGGAAATCCGCTAGACACTGGGTCTAGGAACTCATAGAACCTTGAGCTACCTGTCGTCGGACACACAATCACTTCCTTAACTCCCTCTTCAAAAACCCTCAACCCACTTTAGCTAGGAAAACTAGTACGTGAAAGTAGGGATCGAATCCACAGAGATGAATGCGCAAGTAAACATGTTCAAAGACTCGGGGACTATATTTTTTTGTTGGCTGCTGCCACGCAATTTTAGGGTTGAGCTTTAATTCCTAAACTTGGTAATTGAAATATGCTACTCTAACAACTAGATCTAGGCAGAAATTTAAAAACATGCATATTAAGGGAAATAGAGCGAGACAATTGCTAGATCGAACGAACAGTTTCCTAAATTAACCTAGACCTGAGAAAGCAACTGAATGTGGGGACCATTTTCTGAAAAGGTAGAGTACGATTGAAAAGCTGCAAAATAACTAACTAAAGGACTAACTAACAGCGACATCATCTTCTCCAACATTTATCATGAAACAACCAGTTAAAACAGAGCAAGAATGAAGATCAAAGCAAGTAGACGTAATTAAAAGCGACAAAATCGAAGAACAGTTAAAACTAAGGCAGATCTACGACTACTAGACGAGGTAAAACGAGAATACAGAATTTAAACAACTAAATGAAACACAAACAAGCAGATCCAACCACGGGACGCTTAATCCACTCCGGATCCAAGCCATCCACAACAACCAAACACCATTACCATCTCCGATCCTCACTGATCTACGTAGATTTAACCGATCAAAAACAGATTTCTTATAAAACAGCTTCAAACTCAGATCAACCAACAAAGATCAGCAAATCAAACCCAAAACAACACAATAAGATAAACCAAACATAAACAGTCATATCCATTGTAAAATACGAGATATCGAACGATAGAAACAACACCAAAGCCGAGCCTCGAACAACGAGGACTCGGCGAGTACCAAAAGTAGACAGAAAATTAAAGATGATGGTTTCTTCGCCTCCGTAGAGACGGTGTTGCACCCAAACTTCCGACGAAACGAGAACCCCCCTAAACTTTCCCCCAAGTGAGTGTGTAGAAAAAGTAGAAAAAAAACTAAGCTAAGAGCTGGAAAAAGTGATGATCAAGTATATTCTTCATGTAAATTGTGTGCTCCTTTTTTATAGCGGATAGAGCTTCTAGACTGTTCTTGTGATTCCTATTTTGCCCTCCAATCGATGCTCCTCAGTCTAGTGGCTCTTCATCCTTCTGCTCAATTTTCATTGCCAGCTTCCTTCACCAGGCGATCTCTGTAATCCTCCTGGGGCTGGCATTTTCTCTACACACCTGGCTCAAAAAGGTTTGTTAGACCTAGGAAATCGCAGAATTTATCCTTATAACCAATGCATGAAATTAGCCTTATCTGTAGGCTTCCGCTTTACAGTTTGTGCTCCCTCTCCGTTGTTCTTGTTTAATCATCGTAGAGAAGTTTATGTAATTGTTCACTCAATTATTCTAACATGTTATACTTCAGACAGAATGTATTCAATCTTATTATGTAATAGGAGTAGCATGCCAACTTCATACAAATAGATAGGGCTGGGTCGATACGATATATCGTATCAAAAATTTTGTTTCGTTATCATACCGAAATTTCGGCATACCGAAATTTCGGTATGGAAAAAAAACTATACCGTTACCGTTTCAAAATTTCGGTGTATCGTACGAAACTTCGGCATACTGTTCTGAACGGTATATCGATACTTCGTACGATATACTGAAATTTTATACCATTTCGAATACCTTTATACCAAAAATTATAATTTTAAAAGTGAAAAATAAAACCAAAATTAATATAATTTTTACATAATAAAATAAACATTATCCACATCTTCATAATCAAAATATATATAATTAATTTATATGGATATATTTATGATTTAAACTTTTAATCTTAAAAATATAAATTATATTATTATTATTATTATTGTTGTTGTTGTTGTTGTTGTTGTTGTTGTTGTTGTTGTTGTTGTTGTTGTTGTTGTTGTTGTTGTTGTTGTTGTTGTTGTTGTTGTTGTTGTTGTTGTTGTTGTTGTTGTTGTTATTATTATTATTATTATTATTATTATTATTATTATCATCATCATCATCGGTATAAATGGTATAAACGATATGTATCGATAACTCGATACGTATTGATTTTCGATATATTTCGGTATACCGATAATATCGATATATACCGTCTATTCGATATAAAACAGCATATCGCGGTATAAGAAAATTCATATCGTTATCATACCGAAAACTTTCGATACGGTATTGTATCGTACCGAAAGTTTCGGTATACCGAAAATTTGATATATGTCGTCTGTCGATATTTTTCAATACGATACGATCGATATACTGTTTTTTCAATATATTTACCCAGCCCTACATGCAAAAATAGTAATAGAGAATATCAAGTGTAATTTTTATTTGAGTCTACTATATATGTCATTATGTTTTACCCATAATGTCTTCCTTCCGTAGTCATCAAATAAAATATCTTCATAAATATTATGGACATAATATTATCACACTCGAAACAAACAAATATTTTGAATCTTATATCTTATAGTATTGTTAAATACGGAGTACTCGCAAAAAACAACCACATATGAACACATATACAATTAAGAATCCTTATAAAAGTACTTGTAATTTGGTGTAGATAATTTAAGTTAAGAGGATTTTAAGAGGATTTACCTACACTATTCTATTTTATTACAATCTCTCATATTTTATATTTTCTCAATAAACCCTCTAGATATTATCTTGTTAAATTCAAACTATTGACTTCTGAGGGAGTAATAATTGCAGGTTCCCAATAAAAAAAATGGGACCATGTACTATTCTTCCTCTTCCAAAAAGATGTGGCTGTGAGAAATAATGTGTGAGAATTATTTCTATTTGGCTTTATTCGAAACTCGGTTAACATATCAATGTTAACATGTGTGGTTAAAAATTAGGAGAATAGGTGATAAAATTAGGAGAATAGGGGATATATGGATGCATTCATATCCTTCTATATATTGTTCAAACATTTAATTGAATTTCAGTTCTATAATTTTGTCATTTAACGATTAGATTAATGACACGTGTTATTTAATAATACACATTTTCATTCTAATAATGTACACCGACTAATAATGTAACATTATAATCTAATAATGTAGATTTTCATTCTAATAATGTACACCGACTAATAATGCAATATTATAGTCTAATAATCTATTGATCACAACATTATAGTCTAGAACTTGCTCCTAGTTTTGCCTAAGTTTAATAGTGTTTAAGTTGATTTAGGAGGATGATTGACCATCTTTTCTTAGCCTACTTTTATACCCAAATTTTCGACCCTCTCAAAAATTTTAAATATTTTTCCCTTTGGAGCCAATTTTGAGTCTTTAAGCCTTTTCTTTGGAAGCCAAATAAATGGGGACAATTCCTTGGGTTAGTTAGTTTTGGTTATCTTATTTTGTAAAGGAATTGGAGAGATAAGGAGGAAAGTATAAAAGAAGTAGTGTGCTTAAATGTAAAGAAAGTGCAAGTTGTGAAATGGTGAAAATTCTAAATATGTGCTTGATTCTAGAAAGGATGCGTATGAAAAAGAAAAAAGAGAAAAAAAATAAAAAATGCGAAAGGTTGTGAAAAAGAAAAAAAAAGAAAAGATTGGTAAGTGAGAAGAAATATAGACAAAGTCTAAGTTTACTGAGATTTGATTGGTTGAGTGCTAAGTTTCATGTGGTAGAAATTGATCACTTTTGCTATATTTGGGTTTAGTCACTTTTTAGCCAAATTTTCCTCACCTACCAAAGATCCTACATTACAACCAAAGATAAAGACCTTTCGGACTTTTGATGCTTAATACATCTAGTAAAGGAGGGATTAGACTTTGAGCAAGCCTATGGTAAACTTTGCATGATGCATGATTTGAGTGCTTATATACACATTACCTTTATACACTTTGAGAGTGAGAGAACACTTCCCATCTTTGGAAGTTTGCCACATGTGAGTGCGTGAATTCAAGGTGTTCCACGAGTTAGTAATGAAAGTGCACTAATAAGCCTTGCTTGATTTGATTGCGTTAATACATGATTAATCTATTCCTTTATCTTTTGAGGCAATGACGACGTCTAGTCCTTGTGCAATCCGTGCGTTTATTTTATGTTTCTTTCTTGTTTTGTTTGAGGACAAACAAATATTCAAGTTTGGGGTATGATACGCTCGCATTTTGCACTATTTTAAGGCAATTATTTGGTCCATTTTTAATGTCAAAGTTGCATTACATGTCCATTATCTGCATATTTTATCTATTTTGGTATTTTGACATGTTTTGTGAGAAATGTGCATATTTGAGCCTAAAAAGGGAGTAAAAACGCGAAGTAGGAAATCTGGAGCTTCTCCGGTGACCGCCAACACTTCAGGCGACCGCCGGCACTCAGCGGTGACAAAGACACGCCCGGGGACCGCCAGGAAGTGCGTGGCGACTGCCACGAAGAGTCAGAAGCTTCTGGACTACGCGCGGCGACCACCGGCCAAGGTGCGGCGACCAACCACAAAAATGCGGCGCGTCAAACTCAATCTTCTGGCGATCCTGAAGTCCGATCAGGGCGTTCTACACACCATTCTCTTCGTCTTGAAAAGATCTTCAAGATGGTATAAGAATCACCTCAATCAGAGTTCTATGGAGAGAGTTATGTCCGTTCTACCAAAGTCGCGCAAAGCTGCCAGCTGCAGTCTAGGCGGAAATTTGAAGAAGGAAAGAAGATATTACCTTGTGAAGCCAAATCTTTTCCTTCTACTATGGGGAACGAAAATTAAATCTTTCCTAATGCTTGGAGGAAACTTATTACCAAATTTAAATCCTTCTCAAGCCTATATATACCCTATAACCTTATTCATAAAATAAAACCCTTCCATAGCCCCCAAAAGGGGAGCCTTCATGGCTCCCCCTCCATCCTCCATTCTCCAACCCTAATTCCTCCATCCATCATTCCATCACCATTCTTGGAGATTGAAGCAAGGCAAGAGGAGCATGGAGACTTCAAGATTCATCCTTGGGTTTTGTTTGTTTATTTCATGTCTCATACTTTAATTATTGTTAAAGTTCGTCTGTCTATGGATTGCTAAACAATAGAATTTTGAGGTTTGATAGTATTTGACTTTTATGTAGTTCTTTTTATGTTTAATGTTCAGAACTCGTTTCCACTTGATATTTCTTGAACTTTTGTTCGACCAATTGGCCGTTACCTTAATTATTGTCAATCTTTGATCGGGGATAGCTTTGATTGGTTTATATTATATGTGTTGGAACATATATACTAAAAAACATTTTTCGAGTTTATTTTGAATTTGATAAATTGCTTGTATATTGTAAACACTCTTCATTTAATGAGAATAATAAATGTTTTCTTCATACTGTGTATTTTACTTTAATGGGTATTGACCGTATTTAACTATATATTAAATTATATAATTAAAGCGCCGGAAAGTAAAAACAGTCTAAGTCTTCTACATTGAAGGTTGGGTCGTGGGACAGGTCATCACAGTAGGTGAGCCAATCGGTACCTTGTAGAAGTAAAACTTTTTCACAACCTAGATAGGCTTTGGCTACCTATCGTGAAAGGTTGCAGTGTCCATCCGAAAGTCGTCTTTACCTTGAGAATGACTAGTGACACTGGTGTGGTATAGCATTGAATGGATCTAAAGTATAGACACATCTTTGTTGCTATCTACTGTAAGACGATGTTTTGGAGATTTAATATTTCCTAATCTTTGTAATAATATAGGACCACGTTATTTAATCATACGCTGTTTTGACTTATCAATAGGTGCGGGTTTTTCACAACCCAATATTCCTGATATCTTGGATAGTGGTAATTAATAACTAGTATGGTGTCAGTTTTATTATTACATTGAATCGTGTGCCTGCGTGGTTTGACTATATCCCCAAGAGATGTTCGAGAGAAGTTCTATTATTTGGAAACCCGGCCGGTTTGGATTTAATCCAAGAATAAATAGAAAAGGAAAAGTATATTTTGATATACATCTCGTACTAGACAAACTCTTTGAAATAAAAAGATATTAATTAATTTAAAGTCTATAGCAGACTACAAATTAATTAATGGATATAGAAAGTCTTAGACACGGGAAATAATATATTAAAGAGGTTAACCCGGATTGCTTGTAATCAAGGATTGGATAGGCGGTCAGTATTTCTTCGATAGTAGCACAAGAAATATTCCATTGGCCTTATATTAAATTATGGGTTATAATTTAATTAGTAAAGAAGGTCCAATGGGGAGGCCCAATCCAAGCCCCATAGATTCCTAACCTAGCCCACACAAAACTCTATATAAAGGGATGAAGGAAGCATGCAAAAATAACATCATAAGAGTGAAACCCTAGCCTCCACACATCTAATTTTCAGCCCCCTCTCTCTATAGGGAAGTCGAAAATTGCACCTTGTGTGTTCTTGGCATTCTTGTCTTCTCCTTCGAGATCCCTACATTTCTAAGAGATTCCTCACACGAGGAATTTAGATCTAGAGTTGGGTCATAGGTTAGAAGATCCTTGGTCTTGCAATCACATTGAAGAATCAAGATCTACACGTGGAGAAGTAGCAAGCCACTTCGATTCTTTGGAGAATCATAATTGTAAGTATTCAACATCATAATTTAATTCTAAATTATGTGATTAATTGCGCAATAATATGTCTCTACATGTTCAAGCATGAAATTGAATCGATCCACATAATCACCTAAATAGATTCTTTTATGGATTTATTTATTTTTGCAATTTCCGTTGCGTTATTCCCCAACAATATGTTCATACAATAATTGTGACATGAGTATTGATGCATGATAGGGATAAATCGTGGTAAAACTTGAGTCGGATGAACGTAGAACTAATTAGAATAACTAAAGAGTTAGTGAAATCATTATCCTTGAAATTCCTCTATTTGCCTAATTCTATCTTCTTTGCTTTTATTGTTTTACTTTATCTCTAGTTTTATATATTTTAATCTCAAATCTATGTTTCTCTAGATAGTATTTGACGCTTAGTACATAATAGCCAGTTGCAATTATATTCCCCGTGTTCGATATCCCGGTACTGACCTTTAGCTATACTAGATCTGCCCTGTATGCTTGCAGGTATTTTTAGTGCTAATAAAAAGTGCATCAATTTTTGGCGCCGTTGCCGGGGAAGAAAATTCACTTTGGACTGATATCTTCAAACGGACAATTTTACTACTTTGGATTTTACTGCTTTCAATCTTTATTTTTATTTTTTATTTTTTTATTTTTTATTTTTTTTATTATTTTTTGTTTTTATTTTTACTTTTTTTTTCTTTTTTTTTTCTTTTTTTTTTAGTTTCTGCAGGTTGTGCAGATTTGCGTATCTTGTGGAGAAAATAAGATGGTGGAGCCTACCTACCACGATCTTATCGTCGCCCTCCGAAAGGAGGTGGAAGAGATGCGAGAAGAGAGAGCTCGGGCAAAAGCTGAAAAAGAAAAACGTGCAAGGGAGGTAATTCTAGTCTTGAATATGTTTAGTCATGGTAACATTGTGGACATTCCCGCAGGTCCGCAGATAGAGGCCAACAATTTCAAGTTGGGGATACCCTTAATCAATAGGGTTGAACAAAATGCCTTCGCAGGAAGAGACACCGAGGACGCAAATCGACATCTCACTAAGTTCGTGGAAATAGCTAATACAATCAAGATCAATGGTGTTGATGATGATATTGTGAGGGTAAGACTTTTTCCCTTTTCCTTAACTGATGCTGCTAAAGAATGGTATGATTGTCTGCCTGCAGATAAAACCACAAATTGGAAGGATCTAGTGGTCCTCTTCCTCGACAAGTACTACCCGCCTGGCACTATCCTAAAGCTTAAGTGTGAGATCTTTCAATTCATGCAAGGATCCGATGAGCCTCTATATGAAGCTCTCGCATGTTTCAAAGCTCTTCTCCACAAATGCCCGAACCATGGTTTTGGAATAGACCATCAGCTTAGAATCCATTATAATGGGTTTAACGAAAAAATCTCTAGTTTGTTGGATTCAGGGGCGAATGGGGGATTCTTGAGGAAAGGAGGAGTTGCTGCTATGGAGGTGATAGAGGAATTAGCTACCAACAGTGGGGGTTGGTCCAGAGAGAAGCACAAAGCTGAAAGGCTAGATGCAGTGAACAGACCATGCGGGAATGAGACATTTCAAGAATTGGCATCCATCAGAGCAAGACTTGAAAAATTAGAAGCTCCGGGCAAATAGCGGAATGTCATCAAAGATGTCAAATATGTCCAAAATGGGGGTGATCCCAACAGGCTTTATAATAATAATTATCGTCCTAATCAGGGGGGTGGTAATTTTAATAATTATAATGGAAATCACCCACATCCACATGTCTCTCATGCTAATAATCTTAATTTTGTCCAATCACCTGCAGGGTTCAATGTGAGCAAAGAAAAAGGAGTGGAGCCACCTACCAAGGAAGACAAATATGAGGCCGGCATCCAAAAGATCTTAGAGCTAATGCTTGAGGATAGAAAGAAAAACGAGACCAAGATGAGAGTTGTAGAGGAAAGACTGACCAAGCTTGAAAGTTGAGTAAATAGAAAAAATTATTTTAATATAATAATAACTAATGTTCATGTCATTAACAAGAAATGCTTGTGGTGGAGTGGTAATGGTCTTGGTCCAAGAGGTTATGAGTTTGACCCCCACCAAAAGCACTTATTTTACAAAAATTTTAAACAATGAAGAAAACTGGTTTCCGGTTCCCGGATAGACCGGTTCGACCGGCCGGTTTCGGCGGTTCGCAGAGGCCCAACATGCTGGCGGCTTTACAGAGAGAACCGGATCGGATCACTCATCGGTTCGCGGCTGAACCGGTCGAAGCCGCCGGTTCGGTCCGCCCTGGTGATAAATGATTAAAGAATTGATGTAATAAAAATCTACTTAATGTGCACAACAACATATATTCATCACATGCTCTACAAGAATACGGAAAAAACGAAAATTGGTAAAATTTAAAGGTATATTAATATTGTTGCTTACTTACTTTTTACACTAATTTAGTGAGGAAATTTAAACTTAGCCTTGCTGATGCAATTGCGGTGTTGGCATTACTTTGTAGAGAAAATAATCAAGTATTATCTCTTTTTCTCTCATAGAAACTATATAAATTTACTAGTATATTTTATGTACTACATATGGGTGTATTAGAAATTATTGTTATGTCAATAGTATAAAAATGATTATTCAAATTGATTTTTTCACTAACGTAGGTCATTTATTTCTCTATGTATATAATATATTATCTTGAGAGGTGTCGAGCACCTGATACGCCTAACTTGTTATATATATCGTGAATGTTGGAATTACGTCTTAGTCATAAACTAAAACTTGTTACGCCACGAGGCTTCCCTTTTTTTCTTTTTGTTGTTACGCTACATCGCCGCTTGAAGACGATATATATGCAGTTGATATGTATTTAAATGTTGCACGCAATTTGAAATAAATGATAGGCAACTAAACAGTATCAGGATCAGGATGGCTATAATCCATATTCATTTATAAAAAATTATAAAAAAATAATCCATATTCATTAATATGAACCATATTCATTTCATAGAAATAATTCACATTCATTTATTAAAAAATATTTCTTTTTTTTCTCATTTTTCTTTTTCTTTATTATTTGTGGACTTCATTATTCACTATATAATTTCAACTATTTTTTTTCCTTCTCTCTTATTTTACCAATTAAATATTAAAACTCGTGTTATCAATAAATAATCTACTTTTATGAGAGGAGGAAGTTTGAAATAATGTATTTATATTGGAATAATTGTTGAGTTTATAAGTTAAAAGAGAAAAACAAATCCAAAAAAGAGAGAAAAACCGAAGATATATGAAATTTTGAAAACTTATATCTTGGTAATAACAAAGCATAATTGGATTGATTTTGTAAATTGAATGTTTGTAATAAAAGTTATATGTTGGTAATAACAAACCATAATCGGATTGCTTTTGTAAATTGAATGTTTCTAATAAAATTTATATGTTGGTAATACGAACCGTAATCGGAGGTAGCATTAAGATCCAGAGTGAACTACATAATTTTACCTGATCTTTTATGAATGAACACCAATAGTTCCTGATTTTTTAACAATAGATACCAAGCATTTGATTTTTTAGCCATGGAGGGTATTTATGGAATCAACTAAATAAAATCAAAAATATAATTTTCTTTTTCTTCCTTTCTTCCTTTCTTTTTTCTTTTTTCTTCCTCAATTCTGTTTCCTCTTCTTTCTTTTTTCTTTTTTCTTTGTTTTATCTATCTTTTTAATGTTTTATGCATAAACCTAATTGGTATTCTAAATTAAAGATAAAATACTTAATTAAATTAATTGTTCAAACAATTAAATCAATTGTATCATTTTAGCACATAATCCCGTGCTAGAAATTTTTCTAAAAAAGGAAAGTGAGACATTTATATAAAATCCTGTTCCGGAGTAGAAATGCTCCACTTAGAGGGGGACGAAGTCCGTCCATGAAAAATTTGTCTCATCTTTCCATTTCGGTTCATCCTCAAAAAATAGTCTCATCCAAAAATAGAAAGTTTCTCATAAATTGTTACCCGTATTTTTTAACATATTTATAACTTATACCTAACATTTATTAACCTCTTCTTTTTTTCTCCCCTACTTTACCTTTTTTTTCCTTTCTCTAAATACTTTACCAAGTATGTTTTTTTCATTTTTATTTTATCAAATTCTCATTAAAACATATGTCGTCGAAGCATGTGACTATTTTTAGTGAACAGAAAAATAGTTTTTTTTATATTATATATTTAATTTATACTCTCTCCGTCCCGCTTTAGCAGTTCCATTGATTTTTTTGCACTCTTTTTGTAAAAATGATAAAAAAATAGTTAAAGTGGAGAAATGGTAAAGTAAGAGAAACAATAATGTAGATAAGACTTTTCTCTATATTATTCTCTCTCTTAATTTACCATTTCTCCTCTTTAAGTATTTTTTATCATTTTTACAAAAAGAGGGCAGAAAAATCAATGGGACTGCTAAAGCGG
This sequence comes from Salvia hispanica, assembly GCF_029641045.1. Classification (NCBI taxonomy): domain Eukaryota; kingdom Viridiplantae; phylum Streptophyta; class Magnoliopsida; order Lamiales; family Lamiaceae; genus Salvia; species Salvia hispanica. Next base: position 48,887,061 of record NC_142692.1, on the reverse strand, counting down.
GACGGAGGAAGTATTATATATTTAAGTACTAACTAATAATATAAGTAGCATATTTTTTATCTAAATCAACTAATCATTTGTTTTTAATTATATATGTTCGCTATAACATAATGAACATATAAAAATGTCTTTGTTTTGACATCTATAACATAAGTTGTTGATATAGTTGTGAGTTATCATCAACCTAATAGGATCATGTTTTTAAAATTTATATTATAGTCACTAATTATTTATGAGATTTAATATATTTTGTGATATATTATTAATTATCTATATCTTATGCTACTAAATTTAAAATATTTTGTATATATTATATATTTGTGTTACGATTTGACTAGTGGTTCAATCAATCTGATCAGTTGAACAACGAACCAATAGCTTTATCGGTTCGCTCAGCCAGCTGGTTTTTAAAACAATATACAATTCAATAATGAGTGGAGATAGATAACTTTCATTGAGAACATGGGCAAGCAAAATAAGTACTCTACTCCCTACAAAGAGAGATTGAGGTCCAACTCCAATCCTTTTTTCTCACCACTCTCGCGTTTCTCTCCCTCCTTAGAAGTGCCTTCCTTCTCCACCACCGGCGCCGGCGCCTCCACGAAATCTTCAAGCATGAATGTCGGATTCCACGGTGTCGATTGAGGTTTATCTGCGGTGGTGGCTTTTTCTTTCTTCTCCGACGTACCGGCCAGCTGCTCCCGCACTTCTCGGGTGCTCTTAATTAATGCGAAGAAATTCTCCATCTTCGCTTCTTCATCTTCATCTTCGTTTTCACTGGGAGCAACATGAGCAGTACTTTCCTCCATTTTTCTTTTCTTCTTTTCACCGTTCATGATTGAAATGGGGAGAGAGAAAAGAGAGAGGGGTTAGGCCTGAAATTAGTTGCTTAAATTAGAAACTTAAATAGATTGGAAAATTTATTGCTTAAAGAGTGGGTGTACTCTCCATATCCTTTGGATTTGGATACTGCCATTTTATACATCGTCATCGTCTATTATTGGACCAACCTTTTTATCTTCGAAATTAACAAAATTAAAAATATATTCATTTTTATGAAAAATACAAAAAGAAAAGACAATTATAGAGAGAATACATTTTATATATGGTAGTAGTATTTGATAGACACAATTTATTCACCAAGATTTTCTGAAGATAGTAAAGTTTTATGAAAATTAGTTTGAAGTATGGAGAAGAACATTTTTTTGGTAAATACTATAGTTCCAATGCACAATGTACCGTAGATATCTGGGATAACTATTAACTATGGCATAACCTGTTTATTAGTAATTTATTTATATTAATTTATAGTTGATGAGTTAGCCTCACCGTTCTCCTCCGCATAAAAAACAGAAAATGAATAAATAAAAGCAAATTTATAAATTAAGGAGACTAATTAACTTTTTTATGTAGTATTCAGACGTCTACTCGCCTTAATTTGTTAATTTATTCTGTAACACCTAACGCAGATTAAGAGTTCGAATTAAATAACTTCCCTTAATTTGTTAATTTATTCTGTAACACCTAACGCAGATTAAGAGTTCGAATTAAATAACTTCATATATACAAATAGGGTCCTATTCTAATGCTTTTAGCACCCTAATCTAAAATCAAGACTAAATTTCCACCCTTTGATTTAAAAATGAGTGGATGAGATTAAAGCTCACAAAATCTCAATAAATAGTAGACAAAATATCAACAAAAGGGTAATATCGTCATTATGTTATCATATGATAATTTTCATGAGTGTTTTTTTATATCAACATTGTGTATTACAAATATCAACAATATGACATTGGAATATCAACACATTTTTATTGAGATTGGACAGGCATAATTGAGAAGATTTTTTGTTGCATTTGTTGAAAATAGCTGCTTATCAACATGTACGAAAATTGAAATATAATTTATCAAATTTCATCACCCGAACATCGTCGGAACATATACAATTGAGATCTCGTTGGAATCCTTATTAAATTATCTTTAATTTGATATATTTTTTGCGAAAAAATAATTTAAATTGAGAGAGTTACGTAAATTTAAAGATTTGAGATGATTTTGAAGAGAGAGAAAGTAGTTAGTTATAATTACATATAGGATTTAACATTAATACCCTTTTTATTTAATTAATAATTATTTAAATTTAAAATATATTACACTTAGCATTATATTAACCACAAAATTTTCTAATTTAATAATTAAAAATTGATCTCAGTTTGGGATTGCTAATTAGTTAGCAATTGGTTACATCCCAATACAAATAAATAAAAGAATAATCGATTTGTTAGGGGAGTGTTGAAAGGAATCTGATTACGTCAGCAGTGAGGAAAGGCTGCAACGCAATTGACAGTGATATGATGACTTAATGATATGCAGCCATATAAATAGATGGTCAATGTTTTCACTCCTAACATGGACAATGAAATTATTTGGTCTGCCAGATGGACTAAGGGCATCTATAATGAATGCCCTAACGAGAGCTCTAGTGGTTGTCATGTTAACATGCCTTATTTTCCTGTAATGATGGAATCCTAGTGCATGCCCTATCTCTTATTCACTTTTCATTTTAATTTTAAATCATTATTTTTTTAATTTGTTTTTAATTACTATAAATTATCAAAATATATTATTTCAAACACCACAAATGCAAAAAAAAAAAAACTACATTACTTAATATAAAAGTGGAACTACATCATACTTAGATTAAAAAAAAACTACATTAAAACTAAAATACTAAAAAAAAAGAAAAAACCAAACTAGTCATCTAAATTCAACCTCTGCGCCAAATTCTTGATCATATTCTTAGTCCTCTGTCGGGCATCCGGATCGGTTTCTTCACGAATGCTGTTTTGGGCGTCAAGTATAAACCTATACTCAACCACCTCGCGATAACCTCCGAACTCCTCGATCGCCCTGTCCATGAGCTGAACAGATGGAGCAGGCGCAGCCTGCGGGGGGGCCGCTGATCCAGACGCGCCCGCCTTCGCCTTCCCTTTGGTCTGGGCTTTGGCAGCCTTGGTACCAATGGGACGTGACGTAGGCGTGCCGGAACTCCCTTCCGGCTCAGCGTTCAGATCCACAGGAGATGGGCCGCTGCTCGTGTAATCGCCAGCGGCGGTGTTCTTCGTCCGCTTCGGAGCCGAGGATCCAACCGGTATACCTCCGTTGAACTTCCCCTTGTCCTTCAAGATCAGCCAAACATTGTACAGCTTGAACTGCCCGAACTGCTGTTGGTACTCGGACAACGACTTGTTGAGGACATCCTCCATGCTCTCACCGCTAGCTCTTCCGTCCCTGTTCCTGTTGTAGATATAGCAGAAGTTGTTGACGTGGAGCTTGATCCGATCCCAACACTTGCGCAGCTGAACCTTGGTCCGCTTGAACGCCCACTTCGATTTCACCTCGTTGTAGCGTTCCTCAATGCGATCCCACATCCTGGCCGAAGTCTGGTTGTTGGAGGCTATCGAATCCTCCGATACATCGACCCAACACTGAGCCACCTTCAGGTACTCATCCAACTCGTAGTCAGTACGCCCTGTTGCGTACTCCTCGTTCGGCTCATCGTCTGGGAGTGGGACTGTGACCGATGGGCGCCTTTTCTTTCCGCGCCATCTTCTTCTTCCCTTTCTTCGGCGGCGGCCGCACAGGGGCAGGAGGTTGCCCACAACTAGGCTCCATATCCTCAACCCGATACTCCTCGGTGCCGAAGAACGGATCGAACTCAGAGTCGGAGACGAAAGTGGATCCTACAGATCCAGGCGTCTCAACCCGGTAGTCTTCGTGGCCGGGCCACCGGGCGCCGCGGCCGCCGCTTCCTCCTCCAAACATCGGCATATCGTCGTCGACATTATTCGGGCTCGGGTATTGACTCGGATCCATTGTTGAAAGTGTGGATATTGAGAGAATATAGAAGAGAAAGTGAAAGGTTTGGTGTGTGAAAAGTGAAGAAAATGGAGTATTTATAGTGGTTTAAATTAGGATTAAATAATTTTAAAAAAAAAAAAATATGGCTCGGGCTCGGGCTCGGGCGCGCCTCTGCAATGGGCGCCCGAGCTCACGCCCGATCGATCGGGCTCAGGATCGGGCGCGACCGAACTATCGGTCGCGCATGGGCGTGACCAAGGGCTGCAATGGATGCCCGACCACGCCCGAGCCCGATCTCGGCCGATCGGACGCGCGATCGGACATCCATTGTGGATGCTCTAAGACCCAAAAGCTGAAGGATAGATATCTACCTAATTTGTTTTTCTAAATAATTATAATTGTAATTGTGAATAATGTTACAAAATATTACTTCATTTATCCTTTTTTAAATGGTTTATATTCTTTCATGTTTAAAAGTGTTATAACTTACTCCCTCCCTCTGTCCTAAGATAAGTGACTCATATTCCTTTCTGGGACGTCCCAAGATAAGTGACTCATTTCCTTTTTTGGTACTCTCTCTTACTTTTTCTCTCTACTCTATTAACTCTCTTACTTTATTCACTTTCCACTTTATTAACAAAACCTCATTCCTTAAATCCCGTACCGAAAAGTTTGTGGTCACCTATATTAGGACGGAGGGAGTATAAAAGTATTTATAATATTGTTTTATAATACTCCCTCCTCTCCTTAAAAATTGACCGTATTTATCATTTTGGGATGTCCCTTAAAAATAGACTAATTTTATTTATCTCCACTAAAAATATTTTGATTACTTTTTTCTTTCTATTGTTCTTACTTTACCAATTGTGCGTTAAAATTCGTGTCGTTTCAAATATTAACTACTCCCTCCGTCCATCTGTAGCTGAGTCGTATTCCTTTTTGGGTTGTCTCACTGTAGCTGAGTCGTTTCCTTTTTTTGGCAAAAAGCAACAACTTGTCTTCTCTCTTACTTTACTCTTTCTTACTTTATTCGCTCTTCATCTCTCTATATTTTTCCTTTCCTACTTTATTATTCATTTACTTAATTCATTTAACACCACTTTTCTTAAATCTCATGCTAAAAAGAAATGTCTCTACTATATAGGGACGGAGGGAGTATTTTTTAGAGAAGGGAGAGTATTATTTATAAATTATTAAAGTGTTCTTTTCGTGTTTAAAAGTTGTAAACAATAAAATAAAAAAAAAAAAGTAAGCAAATTGCATAAGGAATAAAATAAATCCTAATCGGAGTTTTAAGGATTCACGGTAGATGAGGAAGATTACATGTAGTACAAGAATGCATGACTTTGTTGAAAAAATTATCTTTATTTAGATCATCCACAATTAATAATTAATATTCGTAGACAGCTCAAAAATTATGGATCATATGTGATTCTTTATTATACTATTCATCCATAAATATCAAATGATACGATTTCCTATTTTACTATAAAAACTTAAGATTCAAACTCTATTATTCCTAAATTCTGAATTTTAATAAAAATAATAATAATATTAGTCTTATTAGTGTTGTTAAATGGGCTGAGTCGGGCTAGTTGACCGAGCCCCAGCTTGGGCCAGATAGTTTAGGCCCTAGCCCACCTCTGAAGTGGTCTGGGTTGGGCTGTGTTTATTTCTATAAATTTGAATCTAGCACAGTCCTATCTAGGCTCATTTAGTAAGTGGATTGAATTGTGCCGGGCTTATTTTATAGAGTGAACTATATAAAAGGTGTCTGATTTTTCACTTTCGTACATAATGGTACATGATCTTTGTTTTATATCGTTTTCGGTACCTATTAATCACATTTTTGGTACCTGATATCTTTGTTTTATATCGTTTTTGGTACATATTAATCACATTTTTGGTACCTGATGCAATTTTCACCCCAAAATACCCTCTAAACAAATTTATTTTTCCATTTGTGTCATAAAGGATATTTTGGGCATTGACAAAACTAGTACCAAAAGTGATATTATAATACATTCTCTCATTCTCTTCACTCTTTATACTATTATTATTAATCAATATTAATATTATTATTTTGATGTTATAAATTAATAATTAATTTATTTTTTAATATCATTTAAGTGTTATAATAGTAAAAACTAGTAGTAATTAATAAATAATAATTATTATTTTATATAAAATAAATAACTAATCAATATAATCTTAATCAAAATTTAATTGTGAATTGTATTCATAATGATAAAGGGTTGAATATTTTTAGTTAGGTGTTTCATCTATAAAATGAGTATAAATAATTTAATTATTCAATTGAATTAATTACTTTAAATAATTCATTTAATTAGGTGTTTTGTTATTGATTTATATTATGAATGCAATTAGATGTATGTATAAAACACTAAAAAGAAATAAGAAAAAGAAGAGAAAAGAAAAAGAGGAAACATAAACTAAGGGGAAAATGGAAAGAAGAAAAGAAGATAAAATACTAAAAAGAAAGAAGAAAATGAAGAAAAAAAGAAGAAGAATAAACTAAAGAAGAAAAAAACAAATAAGAAAGGAAGAAAAAAAAAACACATATTTGGTTCTAATTAATTGAAATTTCCAAAAATATCCTTCATAACAAAAAATTCATATATTTGGTACCTAGGGTTATTTTTGTCATGGGGTACCAAAAACGATATAAAATAAAGATCGATTACCATTTATGTGCGAAAATGAAAGATCAGGTACCATTTACTTAGTTCATTCTATTTTATAGATTCGAACCCAGAATAGTCCAATCTAAACCCACTTAGTAAGTCGACAGAGTTGTGGTTATAGTTGGACAAAAATACCGAAATACCGCATTTATCATACCGAAAATATCGTTTTTCGGTATACCGCAATTTTCGGTACAGTAACGGTATCAATTTTCCAATACTACGGTATACCATGATATACATAATATTTGGTATATACCGTAGAATCGGTATACCGCATCCTCGGTGCATACCGAAAAATCGGTACATGTTGAAATATTATATATATTACATTGGGGAGTGATCAATTGCTAACTCACTCCCTAATTGCTAACTACAACTAATTTAAAACCGTAAGATTTATAGAGATCTAGTGGTCTACAAATTGTCATGTGTAATTTTATTTTATTATGTTGACATATTATCATAGGAACATTGATATTTACGTGGTACTAGAAAAATACGAAAATTCAATTCTTTTTTTCAAATTTTGACATCGGAACTTATGCAAGTGAGATCTCGTTAGAATCCCTATAAAAGTATCTTTGATTTGATATATTTTGTATAAAAAAAATGATATAAATTGAGATAGTTATAATCATTTAAAGTTTTGAGTTAATTTTTAAAAGTTGGTTATAACTAACTTTTTGTTAATTGACAATAATACTCATATTGACATTTTTTGTGCGTCGTATTGATATTCGTGGATGAATGATCTTATACCTTGATTTAATGATTCAATGTCTATTATTTAGTTGTAGTTAGCAATTTAAGAGAGAGTTAGCAATATAACACACCCCACATTACATTATATTTAATATATTTATATAATATAAAATAGAATAAAAAAAATCTCTAAAAATCCTACTTTTAAATATTTTAAGTATAAAAGAGATTTTATATTTGCATAATAGTACTACGGTATACCGTAAAAGTACGGTATACCACAATAACGGTAAGGTAACGGTATCAAAAATTAACGATGCTGAATGTTCGCGATACCGCATAGGTATGATATTTTGTCATACCGCAGTTTTCAGTATAGGGTTCTCGGTACGGTATATCCACCCCTAGTTGTGTTGGGGTTGGGCTAGATCGTGAGAAAATTGTTTTTCATGCACTTTTTTATTTTCTCGTGTATTTTTAAGGAAATTATTAGATATTTTAATAAAATAGTTAAAATTAGGAGATAATTATTTATTAGATTTTATATTTTCAAATTTCATTCAAAGTTGATGTATATTTGTTGAATGCTTTTAGAATTGTATGAATTATTACATTATTAGTAGTATTTATTAAATAAATATGTACATTTATGTTTATTTATTACAATTATTTTTTAAAAAATATAAATGTAAAGATGAATTTTGAAAATTATAAATTAATATAAAAATATAGTATAATATAATTAAATTAGGGGTATTGACGCCTAATATAACGAAAACCAAAAATTTATTTTTTTCTCACGAACCCTAGACTTGACATATAATATCACGAATTTAAATAGTTAGTGAATTTTTTTCAACCGGCTATAGAATCCAGCTACATCTCACTTACAATCACATCACAACAAATATGTTTACAATTAAAAATTGATAATGATGCGATTACAAAGTCCCTAAAGGCATTAATGGCTATCTATCTCATTTTAATATAGTCAGATTTTGTCTTCACTGGAAAAAATTTAACAATTGTTTGAGTCTGTGATACTATATGTCAAGTCTAAAGTTACATGAAAAAAAATTAATCTTTGGATATTTTGTGATATTAGGCACCATTACCCCTTAGATTTATGTTTAAATTATAGGATAAATCATTGTGATATTCATAGTTGTGGGCCTTATTTATACTTTGGTTGGGCTGGTCCTGGATCTGAGCTGTGCGTGGGCCTGAGCTGGATTGGTTTTGGGTGAATTTCTACTGAGCATAAGCTTGCTTTGGTTTTTGCCTTGATTAGCAAAACGTCCTTATTGGTGTCCACTTCAACTAATAAGCTTAGTCCAAGAGTTAACAACTCTAATATTATTATTCGATACTTATTATTCTAATTAAAATTTAATTATTGTTGTTAACATATTAATACGTTAATTAATGTCAATGAATGACCCACGCATCATTAATCATCGCACTTAGAAAATCTTTTCTTATATCAACCATCACTCTTTAGTTCCGGGCTAATTAAATTTGAAAGTGTGAGTCTTTAAACCAAATTGAAGTATACACACCACGTATAAATTGGGACAACACTTAATTATTGATTTGTTACGTTGCGATTATGATCAAGCCTCCAATTTTACAACTCAAAGATTGAGCTTGCACGAACTCAATGATATATATGAACATATGTGCATATATGATATAGGACTTGGTATTACGGAAAACATTTATTAATCCATATGTATGCTATTAGGAGTCTATTTTTTGATAACACATATTTTAAGAAATATTAAAAAAAATGAATAAATAAAGTTAGTGAAATATGAGTCTTATTTGTAGGGATGTTAATCGGGCCAGCCCACCGGGTTTCGGGCCAACCCTATTCGGGTTGCGGGTTAATCGGGTGCGGGTTAATCGGGCTGTGATTTTTTCGGGTTATAAAAGTTCAACCCTAACCCTAAAAGCTCGGGTTTCGGGCTAGCCCAGCGGGCTAGCCAGCGGGCTAATCGGGTTGCTACCGATAAAATTAGCGCGCGTTCAATCCAATAAATAATGGTGAAAATTAGTTACATTTATAAAATGTAAAATATTTAATTATGATAAATTTGAGATATATGCTTAAACTCAAATATAAACATGATCAAATACTAATATTTTATATTTATGCAAAATAAAACATAAACATCAAAGAAATTTTAAAGCATGTTTTAGAAATTTAAATATATTTTTCAGTGAATTTGAAGTTTCTAATTTGTATATCCATTATTATGTTAATATATAATTTATATATTTAATATATAAAATTGAAAGTTATTTTTTTAGTAATCTATATTATAAAATAATCAATGAAGTGTCGAATTAGAGTCAAACAAATAGCATGATAGAAATTTTATCGGGTTTTCGGGTCAGCCCATCGGGTTTTCGGGTCTGGCCCTAACGGGTTGCGGGTTAATCGGGTGCGGGCTAATCGGGCTGTAATTTTATCGGGCTAGAAATTTTCAGCCCTAACCCTGTAAATTTGGCGGGCTATTCGGGTCGGCCCACGGGTTGCGGGCTACATTGACATCCCTACTTATTTGTATATATTAATAGTTTTAAATGAAATATGATAAATTAATGTAATCAAAATTTGTTATTATTTATAATAATAATGGATCAAAGACTCCTATTTATTAATGGACTAAAAATAGAAAAATAAAATTTACAATTCCCACATTTACGAAGGAAGTATTATATAAGATATACTATTGTACAAAATCAAAATTATTCGACCGCATCAAAATCCAACATTTGATTTGTGGACTATAGCTGGCAGCCTGGCACGACAATCATTTGTTTGATATAAAAAATTTGATGAATCGATTAATTTTTTATGATTATCCTAATTTGCAACAAATTTAAATATTAGCCGCCACGTGGCCAAACGTTAGTGGTAGTGTACATACACAATTTTACATTAAATCCGTGTCTTCACAGTACAAGATCGATACTTGACATAATAAATTCAACAATTTAACTTCGAATCCGAAAGTGGAGAAAACAGCAAAATAGCAGCTGGGTCATATCACCATAATCTTTTTATCTTTTCCTTGATTTGAACCACTATAATAATAAATTCAAGGGGCAATGATTACACACAATATAATAACACAGAGATAATTATGAATTGATACCAATATTTTGTTTTCTTAATAAAATGGGGCCCAGTCCAGCCCACCATCACCACCCACCTTCTTTTATCCTTTTACGTCTAAGCCCCAAAAATTCATGCTGATGGAGAAAGACAGATAGGGAGAGAGTGACAATAGTAGCATCACCGGAAAAGTCGAATCTTTTCATTCATTTAATTAAATGAAGTTCAATTAGTTCCACATAATTCCCAAAAAAATAAAAATTAAATAAAAAATAAAGATGTACAGATAAGACTAGTGGTTGAGACCCGATGTCATCCCCTCTTTATTTCATAAATCAGGTTAGCCCAGAGGAAAAAAATTCAATCTTTACCCAAAGTTTGTTCCTTTCTTGAATTCTACGTGTGCCCTTTTCCCGATCCCTCTGTCGGTATTGTTTTTTTTTCCTTGATCATCTGTATTGGAATTTCCAAGAGGGTTTTAGTTTCAGTACTGATTCTATTGTGTGTTTTGAGATTTCTTGTTTTTGTGGAGTCAACTTTTAATCACAGAGGTTTAGGAATTCAGATTAATCAGGCATGGGTTTTGATCAATTCTGATCGTCAGCTGTAAAAGTTCTTATTTCCTTTTTCAGCCGCAAATATAGTGTTAGATTCTTTCATGTACATGTAATATATTGTTGGTTATGAATTCTCCATAGAATATAAGATTTTGAGTGCATACTTATTTTCTAGGCTGAAGAAAATTCTTGAATTGCTTTACTTGTATTTTCTTCTCTTGTGTCTTTGAATATATTTTTGAGTTTTGCTTGATTGTTTTTGTTGATGCTTTTTCTTTACATACATGACCTAAACAATACTCCTATGGTTTACATAAATTTGTATAGCATTAGTTATTGTAGTGTTGTGCTGATGCATGGGGCTTTGTTTACCATCTCCTTTTGCTGGCTTCAGATTTTACTCATGTTTGATCATTGTGTTTCAGGTTTAACCTGAATTCTTTGACATATTTTGCATCATTGAGATTGCGTGTTGATAGATAGATGGGGTCTGAAGGTCCTGCTCCTGTAGTAACAGTCCACGTGACCGGATTTAAGAAATTTCATGGGGTTGCAGAAAATCCTACTGAGACAATTGTGAATAATCTGCAATCATACATGAACAAAAGGGGTCTGCCAAAAGGGTTGATCCTTGGCACTTGTACAGTTCTTGAGACTGCAGGACAAGGAGCTATCGTTCCCTTATATCAAACTTTGCAATCTGCTTTGAGTAAGGATGCCAATGTTCCGAATTCCAACAGAGTTATTTGGGTGAGCTGCTTAAGTTACTTTCTTGTACAGTTAACTTGGGAATGTGGCTAATTCAATGAGGAAAATATTAATCAAAATAGAGCACAAACTTCTTGAATTTGTGATAGTCATTTTATCTTGCGCGTATGTGTGTCATTGGCTCATTGCATGTTCATCCTTGTCCAAAACTCTTGACTACGTTGGTATTATTAGTTAATCAGTTCAATTATTTAGAACTCAAAAGCAATGGAGTGTAGTGTCTACAAAATCACAATGAATATCAAGATTACAAATTTTGTTTAATTTGATATTGATAGAAGTGCCAAGATATAGATGAACCTGCGAATTTACTTGGATGCTTTCTGTTTTGATGCATGAGATTTTTCATAATGTGGAAAGTTAGCTTTCAGGTTCATTTTGGGGTTAATAGTGGAGCAACAAGATTTGCTATAGAGCAACAAGCTGTCAATGAAGCTACATTCCGTTGTGCTGATGAGATGGGATGGAAGCCCCAGGTTGGTTGAGACTGACTTCCGACTTTGTATATTTTGTTTTTATCTTCTTGGAAGTCTAATATATAAGTTGGCATCTTTGTTGGTTAATTTCAGAGAGTTCCCATTGTTCCGGCAGATGGTGGGATCTCACGACTTCGTGAGGTATGTGACAATTTTGCTTATGGTCTTTTTCGTTGACCAGTGGTGAAATTCTCTGGAGTTGACTTTTTTTTATGTGACGCAAAAGCTTAAATCATTGCGTGCTAGAATGTTGCGAAAAGTCTGATCCGTTGCAGTACATTCTATCTGGGCCACCACCAATGTTAATAAAATGACATGTAATAAGTTGTGCATGTGTTAGAATAAGTTTTGCTTAAGTTTTCACTTTTGTGTAAGTAGAAATAGTCTAAACATTACTGATTTGTGAAATCTTTTGTTTTGAGGGGAAGTTAGTAAGGTTTTAAGAGGGAGGTAAAGGAATATTTCAGGTTCTCCTCAAAAGACTAATATTTGACTCACCCAAAGACTTGCTTCACCAATCAAGCTTTTCATTTCAGCTCTCTCGACCCTTTTGTCACACTTGCATTCTTGGGCATTGTGCTCACTATTTGTCTCGTATTGTACTGTTCACTATCGATTTTCTTGCTAACAGCAGGAGTGAAGTTATTGTCCAGTTTTCTTTTAAAGTCCATGTTTTGAAATTAGAATCACATATGTTTGGATATTTGTTGGTTCAATTTTGTGAGTTTCTTGGTGCAGACTTCTCTTCCAGTAAAGGAGATAACAAAATCATTGGCAAAGATGGGATATGAGGTGACCACATCAGATGATGCTGGTCGATTTGTTTGCAACTATGTATACTACCACTCGTTGCGGTTTGCAGAGCAGAATGGGATAAAATCAGTGTTTGTCCATGTTCCTCTCTTCTTGACAATAGATGAAGAGACTCAAATGCAGTTTGCTGCTACTCTCTTGGAGATACTTGCCTCCATATATTAGAGCCCTTCAACTCATCATCGTCTTCTTTTAAATCTCTCAATAAGTTTTGGGAGATTGTTATGACTCACCTTTGGATTTGTGTTGTGCATGCCAAGAAGATGGGACCTATCTATTCACTGCATTGCTTTTATAATTTTATTAATAAATATTTGAGTGAATGTAAATTATCAAATATCTCTCACATACTCCACATTAAGTTACTGCAGAACTTTACCATGCTTTTTTTTACCAAGTATAGTGCTCCCTCTGTCCCTTTAGAAATGCAACATTTTTTCTTTTTGGGATGTTCCATTAAAAATGAAATGTTTCCTAAAATAGAAACATTACTCTCTCTACTTTTTCCTCTCTCTTACTTTACTCTCTCTTCATTAACTCACAAAACAACATTATATAAAATCTTGTGCCGGAAACCAAATGTTTCATATTTATTGGGATGAAGGGAGTATTAATTTGACTTGTAAGAAAATAAGTTGTTTGAGAAATAGAAATTGTGGATAATCATTTGAAAACACAATAGGCTCTCAACAAATTTGAAATCATCCGTCCATATGCACCAGAGTACAAACTAGTCAATAAATTAGTTTCACTTAATATAGACGTTCTAGCTATTTCAAAATTGGGGCAACATCAAATGTACAAGTGGAAGAAGGCAGTTGTGGATTTGATAAATTCACAGCATCAAAATTCTTGAGATAGTCACAAGAATCTACCTACAAAACATATTCAGCTCATGTTCAGAGTTGTTAGGAGCTCAGGGCGCACCGAGCGATTAGGTAAAGATCCGGGACGCAAGGCGAGAATTTGAGTCTTGAGAAAAATTGCAGTGAATATACCCTGTTGTTAGGAGAATTGTGAGTGTGTTATTGAAGTTATATGAAGGGAGAAGAACACATATTTAAAGGAGAAAATCTGACAGATTGTGTTTGTTATTTATTGAAAAACAGTTTATTGGGTTTAGGGATTTGAAAGGCACAACCGCCTACTTTAGGGTTTCGATATTTGAAAAGTCACAGCCATCCCCTGCATCCCAGCCGGGCGCACTGTTAACAACACGGCTCATGTTTCATGTCTCCTTTGGCTACTGGAAATGAGGTGGTTGCTCAGGTCTAACACGAGAATGTGCTGTGCCATCATGATGTGATGGCCGGGTTTGACAGAAGGGGAAGCCACTTGGTTGGATGTTGTGCGAGCAGGAACAAGATATCATGGTGAGCATGAATCTCTGGCCCATAACCAAGAGATCATATACCATTGGATCTAAAATGATCTAATAGTACTAGACAGCATATTTTAGCAGCTTCATGTGGTCCTAAAAAGTAAAAGCCATCCAATAACCAAGTCCATGCAGGGCAGGGCCTTTACCAAAACCACTCCACATGCATATCTTACACAGTCGACTCAATCATGATCAAATTCATTTAATGGAACTTTTGAAAAGCAGTCCATCTTTCTAGTTATCCAACTTCATTTTGCTACCAGGAGGGGAAAGAAATTTCTGGCTGCAACCATACTCTAATGACTGTCAAATCATCCAACACGTTAAGATCTAACCACGTCATCCTCTTGTCATAAATTACAGCAGTACATCTTGAATGTTTGATTTGCAATCCAAAGTTATAGTATTCAATAAATCTATGTGACCAAATTTTGTACAACCAAATTCTTGTTTATTTGACAAAAAAATAGGTTTATTTATGAATTTAATTAAAATATTAGATACATATATAGTACATGGAAAGTGCATAATATTGTGGTTATATATTTATGATTTTTTATAATTTTTTTATTTTTTTAGAATTATATATGTAACTAGTGCCTACTTTAATTCAAATTTTAAAAATAATAGAAAGAAAATTCAAATATAAATATAAAAAATGAGGTTAAAGGCTAATAAGTCTTTTTAACTTATCCACTTACTATATTTATAATTTTAATATATAACTAATACATCAAATTATTAATATAACTTTATTTTGGTTGTACAAAATTTGGTTGTTTATCATTCCTCGTATTCTATAGTATTTTTTTTCTGTTTAATAGTTAGGGTGCCTTCTCTGTTCTTTGTAAATTTATCAGAAGAAAAAAGGGAAAAGAAAGTCATCACCCTTTAAATTCTTCTTTTATTTTCCCTCAATAAAAAAGAATTTCACCCTTTCTTTATTCTTTTTTTCACTTCAACAATATTTTCCCTCATTTGAGTGAAAAGGAGAAACAAGAAATGATGATGAAATTTTTGTTTATATACAAGGAGTGAAGAGAATGGAGGCATTTAATGGGTGGGAATTTCATTTTTCCTCCTTTTTCCATGACAAAATTTACAATCAAAGAGAACACGCCCAATAAGAAGTTACTGCAAAGTTCCTAACTTCCTGAAAAGTGAAAACTTAACAATTTCTAGTGAATATATGAAAGGAGAATATTCAACCAATATAATGGTCATGCTCGGAATCTCAAGTTCAAATTTCTTCCAAGCGTAACATGACATTCTAGAACATTGCAGATTAGACAAGGAAATATATATATTGGTTCTATAAAGCTGTGAAAAAATACATTCAGGAGAATGTATCATGAAAAAGGCATAATAAGGTGAGGATTCATGTATTTTAGGTAACAAGAAACTTCTAGGGGTAGTAAATACAAGCTAAAATTTGAAGAATAAGCACTACAAATATTTATATTTAATTACAGCTTGGTATAATGAAGGGTGGCACACCTATCCCCAATCAACAAAAGGTAGAGATGGGTATCCACCTTCTGGAGGAGGCAACAACGATGGAGGTAGATTTCCAAGGGACATTCCCATTTGATTGCCAAGGAATATAGCTGCAATGAAATGGAAAAGGTTACCACTGAGACATATTAAGAAGTGAGACATTGTTTAAAGGGGAATGTAAACTTGCCAGGCAGAGTGGCTCCTCCGTTCAAATGACTATCGGGAATACCCCCAGACAGAGCATGACTAGCAGCAGTCGTTCCTGGTTATTGGAGAGCTGACAACATGAATATATAAACTACTGATTATAATAGTTAAAGAAGCAACCGATACCTTCCAATCTTTGAGCATTCATATTTGTCAAATTATTCTTGGGGTGATGATACTTGCATGACTCTCCATATTGGCACGAACCCTTTACTTTAAGAAAAGAAATTAGAGAGCACATTCAAGAAACTAATGACAGCATGCATGATTGAAACTGAGACTAAAAAAGCATACCGAATTTCGATACAAAAAAACCCTTCAACAAACTAATTAGCAAGCATCTTTCAAAAACTCAGGATTGACCAGTTTTCGCTCATTATCATATTATTAAGCATGGGAAATCATAAATTAAGTTTCTAAATTGATGCATTCATACACCATCCTGCCAAATATATGCAGCCTGCTGAAAATTGGATAATCTCGTCATCGTGAATGCAGCGTAGCTAATTGTTAAAAATATATGATCCAGATATGATGTAGAGAAATAAACTGTATTAGTTTCAAATGATACTCAAACAGACTTGCTTCTCTTAATGGGGATAGATAGGACTTAGGAGTGTTCACTGTGCCCTTTACCTTTGAATATTCCCATGAACATAAATACATGCGAAAACTGTTCTAACCTCTCCTAATCTTTGTTTGTGATTATCTAATGGGCAGTGACATGGAGATGTTTAATAAGAACAGAAGATTTGAAGTTGCAAGATAGTTGCAAAGACGAACAGCTTTCTTCATTTTCCCTCTTTGTACTCTGAAAAATCTTTAACAATCCATAATTTTTTAAAAATTAAATTAAGCCATAACTTGTATATGTAACCTAATTTGAAATAATTAAGGGGAGAAGCCTCTTAATTCACTAATTTGACCTCTTTTACAATAAAACTCATAGTAATTTTTTTTGTCACAAAAATCAGTTTAATTAGTTGAGCTGCCAATGAAGCAAATTATCAAACACCTAACATACATTTCCATAAGGCTTCAACAATAACACATTAAACCGAGGAAGATCTTAATCTCATAACTTATATCTAATCCAACATATTTGGCTAATCAGTTTCATCCCGTTATGAGTAAACATTTAGAAGCAATCAAGTAAAAAGTGCGAGAATTTACCGTACGGACAAAGCGATGGCAGACGCCTTTGCTAATGGACTGGAAGTCATCAACTAAAAAGAAAGAAAAGAAGAGAAAAGATGAGTTGGTATTTGTGTTTGTTGAATGAAATGTATTATTGAGGTTGAGAGAGAAGTGAGAAAGAGAGACATTGTGATTGAGAGGAGGAGCGAAGGGCGTCGTACCAGAGAGCTTTGGCCCTCTGGTGAGCAACGCCGTTGAGGTGGCGCCGCCGTGATGGCGGAGTGTCCTGGAATTGTTTGTCACAATAATCGCAGTAGTATTTCCCCAACGGCATCTTTCCCAATCTCCGACTAGTACAATATTTGAATGGATTGTTTCTATAGGCTATAGCTTAGCTAATTCCCCACTCTACATAATTTGCTTATTAATTTTAGATTAAATGGTCGATTTTGTCCTCGGATCATTTACTCCAAAATATCATATTGATTGTGAACATTTTAGTATTTACTACTTTTGAAACTTAAAGCAAATGATCGATAAAATTCTCTCTTTCGCAACTTCACCAAAATCAACAAAACATACATCAAAACCCATTTCAAAACCCATAAACTAATTCCATGAATCGTATTTCACTTTGGGGGATAAATCATGCATTCATGGCAACAAATGATTGTAGACTCTCAATTGTAATCAACTGCAATGGAACTGAGAGAGTATATTATTAGAATAGTCTGGGAAAACAATATTATTATTCAAATTCAAGTAATACTACATGAGGTAAAAATGGTGATTTCCCTAAAAATTGGAAATATAAGGGAAATTAAGATAGCAATACAGAAAGAGAGAATGGTGAGTTCATTACAGATACGAAGTCATCCTTATATCCACATGAGGTAAAAACCTCGCCAAAAAGCAGGAAAAATGTAGTAACAGATGGTGTTCAGGCAATCAGTCAACAGTTTCATACACATGCAAACAGGGTCATATTATAACATAAAAACAACATATGGTGATGAAGACAGAGATACATTATGTTTGTGCACGGCTCTTCAAGGCTCAACTGGTTGCTACGAGAATCATACTGTGAGAACAGGACACTGCTTTCTCGCATGCTCAGGAATCAACCTTGCCAAAGTCTCCGCTGGGAGACCCTTCAACTCTATACACACAAGGCAACTATTTGAAATGGAATCCAGCAGAAATGAGGAATTTAACAAGACTTGGGAATGTTTACCTTGTGGTTTGAAGTTAAATAATGGGGGCAGGAATCTGCCATTGGGAAGTCGAGTGTTTGGATCACGCAGCTCATCAAAAAAGGGATGCATTATGGCATCCAGCTGCAGTGCGTGTTAATGACTCAATTATTTGCTAAACTAATAGTAAAGGTAATTCGTAAGTATAAGAGCTTCTGGAAACCAAACACCGAAGAAAATTATAAGATGTCCACAAAGAATAAAAACAACAGATGTAACCATGACTTCTTTATATAATCTAAAGCAGTGAACGGTTTGGTAAAGTTGTAAACTGCATATAGAAAAGCATTATGAAACCAAAATGACCGGTTTCAACCCTTTAATCAATGCAAAGACTAGAATTCTCACAGCTGAGCAACGCAGATTAGGAGAGTACTGTAGTAGTCTTGAAACAAGATCCACAGCTTCTGGAGGCATGCGTTTATGGAATATCTGGTCAACAGACAAATTGTAAAATGGAATCCCGTAACAAACAAAGAAATGAGGTCAAACGCAGGAGCATAGGAATACCTTGTGCCACGGATGAGCTTTAATTTGAGGAAATTTGAACTCGGTATAATTGGGATTCATACATTTTATTTCCTCCCTGGTTGGAGTACCCAAGACCTGAGAAAGTCATTTCATTAGTGGAGTTAGATTCACTGAGCTTTATACAAAGATTAACTAACATGAACCCTTTGACATCCAAGATTGATTCGAGAACCCCAAAATCCACTAGATAACTTAATGAGATTTTCATGGGAAGAGATCAAATTCTCTGAAGGTACACAGAACCAATATGATCTGCAGTTGTCATACAAAGAAGCATTATGTAAATAAACACTTTGGGAAAATAAAGTGTTGTGTATACAAATAGCAATAGCATAAACTAAGCATTGGTGTATATATAAATAAGCAATATGCAAAGAAGCATTTGCTCCTAGCTTTCTTCACCAGGAATGGTTCCCACATGAACCCATCCAGAATTTCTCCCCTTTCTAATACTTACACATCTAAATATCTGAAGAAACAAATAGATAAGATATTGTAGAACTGTAACTGGTTAACAACATTTAGGCTCATTAATGGTGCTTTACTATTTCATATTTTTCCATTAATCTGTCATGGAGAGACTCCCTATTCTCATTTACTATATCTCTAAACTTCATTTGCCCATTTAATTTCTTTCACTTCTCATTTCTCTCATTTATACCTCTGCACGTAGTGCGCCCCGTGCCCCGGATTTTCACCTCATTGGCCCAGTGCGCCCCGTGCCCCTAGCAACACTGGTAAGGACTCACACAGAACCCCCCCAAGCAAAAAAGAGAACTCCCCACCAAAACGATCATATGATAGGGGGGAAGGATTTATAGATAATACAAGATTATAGAAGATGGTTACATAGTGCAAGTATAGAAATGCTATTTTTTCCTTGACTGAGTGAGTTTGTACGTGTGTGTGTGTGTGTATGTGAGTGAGTGAGTGAGAGAGAGAGAGAGAGAGAGAACCTTGATGACCTCAACAAGCTGGTCTACTCCACTCTCACCAGGAAACAGAGGCTGAGAAAACAAAGGAAAATAGTTACTATTATGAGGTAAAACTGTAAAAGAAACACTGTAACTGCTTGTGCTGAAGGTCTCTATCTATTAGGCAGAGCAAGAGCAAATATGTACTTGTCCAAGAAGTAGCTCAGCAAGCACACAACCAGCAGACCAAATGTCAATGCTAGTGGTATATTCGGTTGCTCCAAAAATAAGCTCAGGTGCTCTGTAATACCTAGAGCAGATATACGAGATATTGGGCTCCCCTTTGACCTGCCAAAACCCAAAAATAATAAAGCCAATCATATACGCTTCCAACTGTGAACGTGATGCCAACTTCACTAATCTATATTTCATACCAAAACTTTGGCACTTCCAAAATCGCATAATTTGACCTGGTGGGTGTGCGGATTCACCTGCATAACATGATCAGATTATTGTATGGAAAGAAAGTCCGGAACAGGCAAATTAGAGAAAACTCTTACAAGAGATTGAATAAAGCAAATTATCTCTAAATACAGGCAAATTTTTAGGCTGTTATTACACAGTGATTTTAAATTAAGCAAACAAGCAAGTATATATGCATGATGATACAGTTGGATATCTGTTAAAGCCTCAATTATCATCACATCAGACCTACACGACTACCAATTCATGTTGCCCAGTTTACTTGGATTCATAACCCATCAAGATATCCTGTTGAGCTCCACATACAATTTATACTTGTATTCTGAGTCCTGACACTTGGTTAACTAGAACAAAATTTACAGCAGACGGCAAGAAACAGAAGATCATACATAAATTGGCTAGTATATCAGATTATGAGCAACTTATCATCATCCTAGATTTAAGCATATCAACATTACATACACACACTTGGTACAGAAGTAACATTTATTAATATCTGCCATATATCAAGCAAAATGAAGTACGACACCTACATATGAATTTGTTTGTCATTCAAATCTAAGGATAGAGAACTCAGTCACCAAGAATAGAATAAGTCTGTATACCCCCAATGATATATAAACTTGAACAAACGTACCAACAAATTTTGAGGCTTTATGTCCCTGTGACACACTCCAATACCACAATGGATGTAAGACAGAGCTCTGAAGATCTGCCAAACAACAGCTAGGTGAGTTAAAACTTCTGATAAGTATACAATTATGAGGCTGATCTGTAGAAACACATTTATTGATTAATATCCAGCTGCTCAGACACAATAGAAATAGTAATATTCCTTACCTACAAAGCCTGAAGTAGATTTTCAGATTAGCAACCGATATCTCAAGGTTAACTATGTGACATAATTTCAGAAAATAATGAGGACACTATGGTGATAAAGTTGATGGAATCTTATCAACTCATTAAGTAGCTTGAGTGGAATAGAAAATTATGACAAAGACGAAAAACAAGAGGAATAATTAGATGTTAAATTTCAATAAAAACTTAAACAAGGTTTCGAGCTAAGAACCTACAAGCGCCTACAATTAATTATAAGAAGAGGCATATCAAAGAGAGAATATAGTTTCACCACATGTTCCCAAGATAATAACCACAGTTCACAGAGCAGATAGAATCTAGGAAATGCAACTGAAAAAATACCTGGTATGCATACAGCTTGACATAGATCAGTGGTATTCTTTGGCTCAACTTATTATAATGTTTGATTACACGGTGAACAGTCTCAGGAACATACTCAAGTACCAGATTGAGATAAAGCTCATCCTTTTCAGTTGTCGAGAAGAAGCAGTGTTTCAGAGACACAACATTTGGATGGTTGAGAAGGCGCATGGTTTGCAACTCTCTGTTCTTATACCTCTTATCCTGGAGAACCTTTTTTATAGCAACCGTTTCTCCATTTTCCAAACATTTTGCCTGTATTACCACAAAATCGATGAGCAATGGCAATGTAGTTGCATTGGCATATAACAAACACAATATGGTCGTATGTACAACATAAAATTTTAAGGTCAAAGGAAATCAACGAACTTACTTGAAATACAACTCCAAATGACCCATGTCCAACAACACGTTCTGCCATGTAACTAATTGTCTGAAAGAATTGCCCAAAAGGAGAAAAAGTGAAATTTGTAAGCCAGTTCCAGACCCTCAAGCAAAGGGAAGAACATAAAATTGCAAAAGATGCAAGAAGCATATAAATTTGCAGTAATAGTTCACCCAACTTGCAAGACCAGTGTCCTTGCAGTCCCTATGAGTCCTATATTAAGAAACATTAAGAGTAAAAGTAGCACCCTTAGAGTCTTTCTGAGCAGATGAATGATTCCCTTGAAAGTCTTGGCATTAGCTATTATATACTCTTTAGGTCTGCTGTCATCAACAACAGCCTACTTTTCATACAATTACAAGCATGGATATTTCTTATATTTTCTAATGAATTTTACAATGGGGCCAAAGGAAAGACTATCGAAATTCCATCAAGAAACTGAGAGTATGAACTCAAGAAGATGACATCTTATATTCTACCACAACAGATCATTTCTTTTTCTTTTCTTTTTTTTTTTAATTTTGCTTGCTCTATGTGTTGGGCCGGGGGGTCATTTTGGCCTAGAAGGTTGCAGCTAAGGGCAGCATCAGATCAAGAGAGTAGAGAAACACAGATGACAAGATGGCACATTACCTGCTTTGGCTGACCATTTTGACCACCAATAGTAGTAACTATTATGTGACCTGTCTCAGTCCCATTGCCATCTACAATTGTTGCTTCCATTTCCTATAAATAAGAAAGATCTCATTACACGCCAAGTCCAACAAAAGTTAGGCACAATAAGAGAACCATAAAGAAACAAAGTTTTCAATATCTACTTTTAACCCTACATACCTTGTCATCCCTGATTTTCATGTCATTCATCTCCTCAGGCAAATTATCAAGCCCTACAGCATGACTCCCTGACTCCCTTGAGTCAGAAGTAGGTGCCATAGTAGCCATTTGCCAAAAAAACTAGCAGATTATATATCCTCGGGCAAGTCACTCACCTGTATGAACCAAAGTGCCAATGTAAACTCCTGAGGAAAAAGACCTGTGCTTATAACGAGAAATTGTTGAATGCTTATTCACATAAAGAAGTGCAATCATTATTATAGAATGTCTAATTGTCTACAGTGAATACAATTCGAATCGAAATTGTGAGCATCCATAAGAAATGAGGGACAGTTAAGGCAGTATCCTTAATGGAATTTCTGCGAGTTCAAGAAATAGTGTTTCAATAAAACACCACTTTGCTTGTGTAGCTGAAGATACAGTGTCTGGACTCAACCACATATAACATAATAAGCACATGTTTAACTCAAGAAGAATGCGTAACATATTATAGTTTTATGGTGAGCTCTTACAATCTAATGCAACATCCATCCCACTCTACATGGCTCAACACCTTTGAATACGTATATTAAGGAATGCGGTTTTATGGATATAAGTTAAAAGGGGTCTACTTGTAAGACATTTTTTAGGTATACTTTTGGCTTTGACTTTTGAGTATTTATAAAGGGGACAAACCAAAATGAGTCTCAAGTCATGTAGAGTTGGACGAGGAAGTAATAAGCATCACATCATAAATATAATATATCAGGTCCAGATTACATAATCCACGATTATTTCAGATTGAGGAAAAAGATATAAAGGAAAAATAGCCCCATACTACCACTAAAATGAATTACAGTATAATCCCACCCGCAATGTTAAAATTGATGTATTATCTATCTGTCAGTAAATGATGTGTACGCTTAGGCTGACAACATTCTCTGGATGAGCAGGTGAACTATTTGACTATATAACACAAATAACAAAAATAACTAAAATAAAATAAAACAGCATCGCTCTAAATATTACAGGAATCAATAGACAAAATTGAAATAAAGAAGTATCATACAAAACTAATTAGTAACATTAGAGTAGAGTAGACATAAACTTATATGCCAATAAGAAGGGTTTTTTGTTACCACCTAGTGTGCCTAGGAGTATAAACTATTGAAAGAGAAAAACAAGGAAATTAAAAATAATCAAATTTATTTCTTTTAGTTATTACAAAGGAAAGCCCCCCTTCAACCTTTCAAGTGATCAAAAACAGACTTGGGAATAAAGGGAAAGAACAATGCAGAGAAGGCCACTTATTCTGCTGTCAAAAATATATATACATATATATATAAGGAAACTCAGAATACACAATACACAATACACTATGACAGGGATCTAAAAGAGATGATACATAGTTAAACAAGGATGTGTGTATAGAGATCCTCCAATAGTTTTCCCAGCTACTATACCTACTCAGGAATTTTGAGAAGGTGGAGGCAATTCAGCCCAGAGATAAGAAGAATCAACCAAAAGTGGGTAAAGATAATAAACTGTATAAATATATGAGGAACATAAAGCTACATAAAAGGGATGTGATGCATGTATTCATATACATCTCCTGGCCAGTAAAACTAAGGTTTCCTTCAGCTCTAGGAATTTTGAAGTGACCCAAATAATTTTGATGCGTCTTTTAATGGGGGTATTTTCAAGGGAAACGAATCTGTTTTAGGGAATTGGTTCCAATTAGGACATCCAGAAAAGAGGTAAAGAAAAGTGAAAGTCTAGTGCATTAGTTCAAGCAAACAATGTGTGTTATAGCCCATTATCAATGACCAAGTATCAAGAATGGAGGGGGAGGGAGTTCGGGGATGAAGTAACGAATAATAATTAGATAAGATAAATAATTATTTTCAGGGATGATAACATTATAAACCAGATTGTACAATAAAGTTATTAAGCCTCAATATTCAGCTTTCCTGCCAAACAAAAGAGTACTTATAATTTATGAATCATGTTATGTTGGATGACTAATCATCATCATTAAGATTGACATGGTAAATTAGGCATCCTTACCCTATTTGTAATTAAATTCCTCAATTTCCTCAAGGTCACTTTGGATTTCCCCTTCATGATCTTCAAGATCGTTCTTGTTATCACTTAGTCATTCATAGATGAGTAGTAATCTTTAATTGAAGCTAAAATCACATGGATAAAAAAATCAAACTTAATAAAAATTACACTAGGCATAGCATTTTGCACCTATAACCTCTTCTAAGGCGCCATATAGCCTAGGCACACGCCTTACTAAAGTTGTACACCTAAGCCTCAGGCACCTCTGATAACAATGGAAAGATGAGCTCAAATAATAACCAATTCAAAATTTCAAATCTTAGGAAATTCTACTTAAGGAAGTACTACCCATCATGTATTTCCAGTTCAAATTTCTTTATTTTTAGATCAATCCAACAATAAGTACAAAAACAAGATTATTAAAGAGGAAACTAGTGGGCGCGCTCAAAACTAAAAAATAAGTACATTTTATCACAGCATTGGCTGTTTAAGCTTTCTCGATGCAGAACTGCTGCTTCAGAAACAGACAGAATGAAAAGGAGAAAGGATGATTGAATAGGGAAGCTTTGAAGAACTGAATTTGACGGGCTTAACCATAGCAGTCTAAGGCCAGGTACAGAATCTCTCTCTCTCTCTTTTTCTCTGTGTGTGTGTGTGTGATATGTAAAAAAGAAGAGTCAATACTTGATCAAATAGCTTAGTTAGCTAAAGGAAACTCCTGGTCTGCTCAGCTGGCCAAAAACAAACTCCAAATAAGCCCAGACCCAGCCCCGTGTGCAAGCATCTGAAGACCGACATGGTTTAAGGCTAGAGATAATAGCAAAGCAAACATAGATGAGATCATTTTCTGTTGATCACGCAAATAGTATTATTGGCGATGGTTTAATCCCACATGGTACCCACACCAGATAAGTTGTTGTAAGCCATGGGTAGATTATACAACGACTGAAGCACTAAATCCAACAAAGACAAGGATATCTACTTAAAATAAACTTACAATGAATTTATTGTCAATATTTATGACAAGCAGCTATTTAAGGAACTTCAGAATTACATTAGATATGAGTCCGTAATGTTGAACATTTAAGCACACTTCATCAACTGTTGAGCAAGTATAAGATTGGCAATATTGCTACCCAAAGTTCTTAACTCATGTAAAATTGGGTATCCAATATCCCATTGATCAAGCCAATATATCGACCAAATGTTCATTTGGTTTGACCAGTGGTCTTTTGAAGGCCTTACTTAAATAACTTATTTCTTTGTTTGCAGAGATGACAACTTATTGAAATGTTGAAAAGAGTATTGAATCTTCTATTTTATGCGAAGCTTTTAATGGCACATAGGTATGGAGAATGTGTGTCTCCCTCTCCTACATTTATTAATATTTCAACATTCATTAACCGTCCAAGATAGACAAAATCATAAATAGGTTCCATGCATAGGAGTCATTCATCCAATTTTGTGGATTCAGAGCAACACTACTTTCATCGACTCCTACACATCAAACTTAGAGCACAAAATATGCTGTAAGTCCATTTCCCTACACCTTAACACACAACCCCCAACCTGTAGGACACATCTAAATCCTCTCAGTATTAGTATATATAGAGCAGCATAACGACCAAAACGATAAGCAAGCTGAAAACGAAAGACAACCTAATAAGTGAAAACAGAATTACCACATTTGGAACAATCGCAGCCAATATTAGTTGGTTAAAGTCATCAAACTCGAAGATAAGAGATCTAACAAGCCGATAACCAAAAAAAAGGAGAAATGATCAGCTCCACACACAGGAAAACTATTCATAAAACAAAATCACATTTCAGTGAAACAAACTCAACGAAAGGCGATCCGCCGATCCACCGCACGTGACTCAAAACAAAATCCACCTAAAATCCGCAGATATCAGCGATTGTATCAACACAAAAAGAGGGGGAAAAAACATACAGTCTACAAAAAGAAAAAGCAATTCGCAGGTACCGAATGCAGAAGCGAAAAGGAAAAACGTGATGGAATCAGAATGCAGAAAATGACGGAGAGAGAAAGAGCGCACCGATGATCATCGGTGACTGACTTCGATGATGAATTGTGTGGCTGAATTACCTGACACTTCCACCCATAGAAAAACAAGAGAAATGCGCACCAATCTAGAGAGAGAAAAAAACAGAGGGAAATATAGTAAAATAAATAGATCAGTGAGATATAAATATTTCATATGCTGTTTTCCCTTGTTTTTCAAAAGGCTTATTAATTAGTAGTAGTATTTTATTTAGCTCTGCATGTTGCAATAATGGGGGGGCGTGACACTCAAACCTCAAACCTCTAATTTATTCATACATCTTTGTTTTCTGAAAAATAATTTTATAGATTTCTGAAAAATAAAAAAAATACTAATAGTAATTTAAAATTTCATAAAATAGATCAATATGTCGTCCACTGCCGGAAATTTTTTTAAAAAAACAATAGTACTCCCTCCGTCCCAAGAAAGATGACCCCTTCCTTGGACGAAATGAAAATTTATGTAACTTTTTTTGTATGTGAAGTAGAGAGAATAAAATAAGAGAGGAAGAATAAAATAGAAAAAAAAGATATTTTCATTTTTAGTAATGTGTCATCTTAGCTGGGACAAACCAAATAAAGAAAGTGGGTCATCTGTAATGGGAGGAGGGAGTATATCTTATACTGTCTCATTCTCATAGACCAAAATATGTGATGAAAATTTCAATTATTATTACTTACCAGAGTTGTATTGTTTGCACTCTATTAAAAAGTTGTCCTTTTATATATTTGAACTAAATCGCATCAATTATTAATGTCAACTTTACTGTCAATATATTACCTATATCTTAATTTATAAATTTGAGTCTTAAGTGAGAGGGCATGGAAAATGGCAGTGTAATGGAGTTAGATGTACTCAATAGTCATAGCTACCTAAATTTTATTCTGGAGACAAGGAGAGTAAGATAAAACTAGCATTATTACTATTATTAGCTTTTTATTTATTTGGACGAGTACAGTCGAATTCATTGCGGTAAATACATATAATATTCTTTACCAAATTTTGGAAGAACTGAAACAGTAAATAAAATTCATATACATTAATAAATGAAGGTAAATTCTCTCACAGTATCTGGAATTTTCCCTTTCCAGAAGTCACAGTCGCTACAAACCGAAAGTAGTCATGAACTATCTAAAAATAAAAGTGGTCCTGCTGTATAAATAATTAAGTACCCTCAAAATTAAAATTTTATTTTACATAAATCATACAAAGTTCCAAACATTATTTCAAAAAATTATCAAACTTTCGGTGAAAACTGGATCTTAAACGTATACGTTTATTTTAAGACTTGAAATTTGATGTACAATTATTAATAAATGGAAAAGAGAAAAACTAAAACTTTAAAAGGAAATTCAGTTCAATCTTCTAATTGGTTAATTAGGGAAGTAGGTCTGGGGCATACCTGTCATGTCTGAATACGAACATTAATGAAAATGATAGCATAGCCAATCTTTATCCTTGGTCAGAAAATTCAATTCGGCTAAATATTGAAATATAAAAACACAGTCCACTTCCAAATGGCAAAGCAATATCTTACAAAAATCAAGATGCTCGAAAATCACCATAAAATAAAATAAAAACAAATCAGGTATGCTTAACTTGCTGGCTAGCTATTATATATGCATTGGCATTTCACAGTTCTGGTGGCTGAAACCCAGGTTTTTCGTAGTCGTATAAACTCACTCATTGATATTTCAAAACATTGCGATTGGCATCAAACCATATAACTTGAAAGCATTTGCCGAAGGCCAGGCAAAGCTCGTAGAAGATAAAAGCAGTCGCAACCCATCTTCTCTAACTCGTGTTGCTTCAGCAGAGTTTCCAATAGTATGCTGCAAGGCACTCTCTGATGGCTTTGACTAGCCTCCACTTTGAGTCGAGAATTGAGGTGCTCGGCCAAGTGGAATGACAAGATCCTTCATTATCTCAAATTCTTCGGAACCAATCTGTGCAACCTCAAGAACCTAATTGTTTGAAACAGAAGGCACTTGATATTTCATGATTTGTAGAAACATAACACAAGAAAAGAAAAAGGACAGAGACAAATAACGGTAACAGTGAATTATCAAGAATAGATATGAGAGCAACTACTAATAGAGCACATCAATAATTGTACACATACACCAGGCCTTTAAGAAAGTACATAAACCTGTGGCAGAAGTGAATTTGAAGATTGGAGTTGGAAACGGTTTGGATGTAACTGTGTAAGCAATTAAGCATAAGCTTTAATGAAAACTCATGGTCATGGAGAGCGATTTCGAGCTGACAAGGTTATTTTAAAGCCAACTTAGTAATTCTGATACATTTCGTTCCACTTGTAAACTTGGTTCACATGTTACTATATCTAGTGCTCTATGAGTTCTCTTTGGATAGTTGAGCAGGTGAAAATTGGGCAACTGCTAAACGACATAACTAAATAGTTTATACACAATTCAAAGACTTAGGGGGTGTTTGGATTGCAAGATTGTATCTCGGGATTAAATATATAGTGTGTTTGGTTCATGAGATTCAATACCACAACTCAATCCTAGATGGATAATCATGGGGTAATTAGTCAATAACCTTAACAGAACATATTCGACCAAACACAGCAACCAATTAATCACACATATCTTGTTTTTCTTTTCTTTTTTTGGTAATAGCAACATTAAATTTAAATACCATAAAACGGTACACTCAAACTGAGACCTGAGACCTGAGACCTAACCCATGCATTAACCACTCCACCACCTAGGCCAAGAGACAAAAAAAATAACAAGTCTTACTATTCAATTAACTGGTGTAAGCAAGTTCAACGTATACTCAGCCAATAGACACTGCACAACAGAACACACTATAGCTGCACTTTTAAATCAGTATGAATAAAAAGAAACTAACAAATAAGTCTTGTCATCTAAAGAAGAAACTCATATAAAAAAAATTGGAGCTCCAGATATGGTAAATGAAGCATAGAAGTACTTCAAAAAAATTCCACACCATGTATCCAACTTATTAGTAGTAGTCTACTATTCACGCACATAACAGAAAAGGCTTACAATTTAAGTGTCTCACCTTGGGAATTACAACTCTTCTATCCAACATATATTGGGTCAGCGATGGAATTCTACTGACAGAAAGAGCGTCAAGAAACAACAGGACAATAACATGCCATTGTTTCATCCTAAATGCAGGAATTGGATCGGTAAAAGACATTGTATCTAGTAAGCGGCCCTGCATCATACAAATAAATAGAGGATAAACAAAACAGTTTCAGCTAAAAAAGACAAAAGACGTGTTTACAAAGGAAAAATAAGAAAATTACTAAGTCAATATGCTCGCTGCTCCTACAGAATTTCTTAGTTAAGTTGTATGAGGAGAATCACATATCTCCATGAATTGCAAAGAGTTTGAGTACAGCCACCCCAAACTCTGTTCCCCCAAATTATCAATTAGCATGATGATGATGGATCAACCATACAGTATACACCCCATTATACGTCCAATCCAAACAAAAAACATTTACAATTGAATGTCTCCTTCAAAATACTTCACTATTTTACTGATAAATTATCCAATTATAAAATTCTATTTCTGTCACATTTAAAGTTCCACTACCAGCCACATTCCACAAAAACAAACTCTCCAGAATACAGGAAATCAATAAAACCTTTAGTACAAGCATACCAGTCCTTGCTCAAGAGTTGAAACTGGTACAGGAAGCCTGAGTTCAGTCACAAGAGTGGGCAAGGCTCGAGCAAGGCAGCCAGCAAGAGTATGTTTGATCTCCGCAGAACGCCCATCTGACAGAACAATCTTGTGAGGATACTCCCTCCCATTGACTGACAAGTATTCCTCGTGGAAACTCTCTTCCTTTCCATATATATATGCTAAAGAGGATGATGATATCCAGGAAAAGAGTGCCATAAACATTGCTGAAAAAGTCGACAACTGAACAAAGAGTAAAATATAGACAGCCAATCAGAAATGACAGACAAACAAAATGACACTTACAAAAAATTGACAAAAGCCATTGACAGAAGGTCAACTTACTTGCAAGTTGAACCCATCCGGGGGACTATCATACCAAGAATCCTCAGAGTCGAACAAATCAGAACTCAAAACTCCAGGTTTAAGAGGCCACTTTAACTGCACCGGGTCTGTCCCGATAATATCAGCATTTTCTTCAGATTTAGAAGTATCCACTTCATGGGGAGGTGGTAGTATTATTACGCCCGCTTCAGATACTGTATATTAAACACAATGAGAAATGGACAAGAGTCATCTCGCAAGTAACAGCAAAACACAATGTCAGCCTGACTCAGCCATATAAATTCAAGCCTAACATCATACCAGCATCAGATGCATCTGATTTTCCTGATGCAACAGCTTCAGCAGCTCGGCTTAGAGCCTCTGCACAGGCTTCAGCAGATGAAAATCTATACTCCTCCTCCTCACCGACTTCCTCAACTGCTGAATGAGGTGTTACTAAAGCTGATTTTTCTTCTTTAAATTCTTGATACTCTTCAAGATTTTGCCCATCAAAATCAGTTTTCTCGTCCGCCCAGCGGACTGATTTCTTAGAATCCGAAGTCTTTATAGAGGACCTCAGAACAGTAGCCCTGGTATCATCACTTTGGCAAGCACTAGAAATATCCTCTGGTGCATTTACATTGTCATCTGTTCCAGTAGAACTCATACCTATATCAGACTTTTTCGGTTGAACTTCATTTTTGTCAGTCAATGAAGCAGCTGGGTTTTGCATTGGCTTGCTCTCACAATTTGCACTTTTAGCATTCAACTTTCCTCTTGATTCTTTAGCCTTCACTGATGGAGCAGCTTTGGAAACGCTATACTCATCTTGAGTAATGATAGTACTTGTGAAGTTCATGTCAAAGGACATAATGTCTTGCACATTTGGATCAGAAAACCGAGGCTTAGGCCCTGCAACATAGATACATCAAGGAGATTACATGAACCAAATTGACAATAACATAAACAAATTATACTTAATAGAACAAACTTCAACCTTTTCCCTTTTTAGCAGCTTTTCTATTGTTGTTCAATTGAAGTGACTCCAAGTTTTTGTCACTCCGTGGCACATAGCCATCAATCGCGTTTGAGGGACCAATCCACTCCTCCATAGACAAAATCCCAGCTTCTTTACCAGTTTTCTCCTGAATCTTCAACTCCGAAATGCCTAGGTCTCCGTTCTTGCCCATATCCATAGCAGTGTTCGAATTCGATTCTTCAAATAGCTTAACAATTCTGCTCAATTTCGCAGGGTTGAGATCCGAGGATCTCTCTTCCTGCAAATTCGCAGCAAAAGCTCGACTATTGATCAAACAAGTGCTCGAGCAATACATGTAGGTCTCTTGAAGGTCATAGACTTTATGCTCCTTGAGTGAGATGCGGTAACGCCCCTTGTGCGGCCGGTCGGAGGGCAAAGGGTTGGTGCAGAGTGGGTAGCCGCACATCTCAGCTATCGTGCGCTCGGTGACTACATCGTTGTAATCACCGCGGGATATCAATGAACCAGCAGCTAATAGATGGTTTTCGTCTTTGATTCCATCTAGAAGGAAGAGCTGAAGCTTATGAACTGCGTCCTTCACTGTCAGGGATTCATACTTGGCCATTTTCGAAACAATCGAATGATTTGAGTTTACTTGACGAAATAATCTTTTACGAACCACCAATACCGCAAAGGCTTTCTTCAAATTCTCATCTAGAAGCGGAGTGGAAGATTTTTTAAGCTAGGGCACATCTAACTCCAACCGTACTGGAAAACTCAAATCAATTTGCTCCAGCAATAATGCAAACCCATACGAATTTGTTCTGAGCAGTAAAAGCAGAAATACTATGAACAAGAAGAAAAAACCAGATGAAGGCCGCCTAAACACAACTAGTGAAAATTTAGGGCTTTTTTATTTATTTAATCGTGATAAAGATAATAAAAGATAAAAGAAAATATAAAAAAGAAGATGTTTGTGATGTTTTTCAAGGCAAAAACTATTTTAACTACTTACTTTTAAATCGAAATAGCAGCAAAACAAATTACGCGGAGATCAATTTTAAAAAGAAAGAAGAATAATGAATTAAATATTTTAGTGAAACTAAAACCTGTGTTGGAAGTAAGTAATATTGGAAATACTCCACTTGTCATTTTTTAAAAGTGTACTAGAAATTGTAGTATATTACTCGTATGTATGAGGATGAGGTGATCCCTTCAGGGTAAACGGCGAGGTAATTCATATAACTACATATTTACCTTCTTTTATGAAAAACTATTATTCTCCAAGGAAAAAAATATTTGAGGAAGTATTAGTATAACTTTTCTTATTTGAAAGATGTATATTTACCTCTTCTTCAATAAAAAGGTAAAATCTTACAACTAACATGTATGCTTCTATTCATGAAAAGTCATTCTCCAAAAAGAAAAGTTTTTGAGAATGTATTATGCTTTTATGTCTTGGAATGCATTTTGTACTATTTTTTTATTTTAGAAAATAATTTACTTTTTTATATTTTCTCTTTGAAGTTTGTTACTTTTTGAAAAGGTATATTTCTCTTTTTTTAGAATGTATATAGATGATATATATCTTTCCTATATACCTTATTGGGACTACCGCAGCGGAAGACACGGAAACCAAACAGGTCTTAGACCGGATCTATTTAGGTGATTATGCATTCGACTCCAATTTCATGCAATTAACATAGATCTATAGATGTAACATCAAATAAACACATAATCATGCATATTCGATGTAGATTCGATTGTTACCTCATAATCCATCATTGGATTGACGTTGCTAGCTGCACCACCCGGAGATCCTTGGTTTATCGGCCACGAATCTTCCGTACTATTCCCTCGTCCTTGATTCTCCATCCGTGTGGGCGGATCTTAGAAAACCAAATAAAAGTGATATGAGATCTAGGGAAAACCAATACAAACACCAAATTGTCTAGATCTAATCCTATGAATTAGGATAGATCAAGAACAATAATCAAAACCCTAATTCTCCCACAACTATGGCTCGAAAATCGAGACCAAGAGGAAGAGGAAGGAGGCGCCGATTTCTAGGCACTAGGGTTAGGTTTTGTGTTGTCTTGGATTGTGTGATAGGGTTTCCCTTTCATTCAATATTTATAGTGGACCTTATTGGGCTAGTAAGGGGATCCATGGAATGAATTAAGTGTTGGGCTCACCCATTAGATAAATTACTAATTAAATCAAATGACCCATGATTTAATATATTATCAATGGAATATTATTTTATTCCACTAAAGAATAATATTGCACTCCCACTTAAATCACCAAATTACAAATAACTTGGGTCCATTTTATTTTATAATATTTCCCGCGTTTAAGATTATCTTGATCCATCAATTTAATTCTTTTGTCTGCTATGTGACTAGAATTAAATTAATTCTCCAAAGAGTTTTTCTAGTTTGAAACTTTATTTATTATTCGTGGAATAAATTCCAACTGCGCAGTTTTCTGAATAATAAATTCCTCTTTCAAACACCTCTTGGGGATCACCCCTTAGGGATTTAATCATACCACACTGGGCACGCGAATTCTATGAAATAATCTTCCAATACCTTCATGTTATTCAATTACTACCACCCAAGATATCATGAACTTGAGTTACGTACAAACTCTCACATATTGATAAGTCAAAGTGGCGTTTGATTGAATAAGCAATATTGATATTAATATCATAGACTAGAAAATACTAAACTTTCTGAAATATATTCTTTCAGTAGATAGCAATAAAGAATACATTTCGGATTAGATCCTTTCAGTGCTTTACCACACCGGTGTTACTAATCTCTTCTTAGGTAAGAGAGGATTATCACAAACACCGCAACCGTTCCAATAGGTAGCCAAAGCCTATCTAGGTTGTGAATACGTTTTTCTTCTTACTAGATCTGGTCAAGTCCCCTACTGGAAAACTAATGAGGAGATTCATCGAATTTCCCTACTTGACCTTCTTAGTAAAAAGCCTTAGACTTGTTTATCATATTTCAATAATAAACCATTTATATTATATTATTTATTCTCATAAATAGGTAAACAAGTGGACGTAGCGTTTCTCGTATACATGCACAAGCTGACTGTACAAAGGCATGTACGCTCGAAGCATTTTTTAGTATACAAACCCCAACATACCTTCCCTCCTTGGAGATAATCGATATTAGATAATGACATGATAATCAAAATATCAATTTAGATTTAATTACATCAATCTTGATTTTGAGCAATTTGGTATATGAATAATGTGATTGAGCGTCGTGTGGCTCCTCCATTGTAATCGATGGGTCCAGGCATGGTGAGGACGTCGACCGGTGTGAGGCCGGTGGAGGGGAGCCGCGACATCCATTGTGGGTCGGATCAGTGGCGGACGCAGGAATTTTATACTGGGGGGTCCAAATTATATTAACGATAGTTGCATATTTTTTAGTATCGACGATTATAGAAACAACCCGAGATATTACGAAGCCTGTGAGAGAGATGAATAGTTTGAGATGCATTTTTCTCCTCTTATGTGCTGCTTCGTATTTATTAGTTACATTTTCTCTTCTCCGATATATTTTATATTCCCTCCGTCCATAAAAAAATAGTCTCATATGTGTACGAAAGTAAGAAAGATGAGAAAAAAAGGAGATAAAGTAGAATAGGGAAAGTAAAAAACAAGAGAGAAAATGTGAAAAAGTGGATAAAGCATGAAAGAAAGTTTCTATTTTTGAAATGAGAAAAACAAAAAGAAAGAAATGGAAACAATTAGAATTAGAATTGATCAAGAAACGCAAGCAGGGGATTCGATCACACAATCAAGTAATTACATCACCAAATCACAAACCAACTGAGCAAATACTTGAAAAACATTTTCCAATTATACTTTAATATAGTAAATAGCGAAATGGGTGGGGGTTCCAAGGAACCCCCATACCCCCACATAGGTCCGCCCCTGGGTCAGATGCAATGCCGAAATGGGGGTGGGGGATGGTTTCCAGGGGTGAGTTATGGTTTTTGAAAAAAAAAAATTAACAATTTCAAATTCTATAAATATCCACTCTCCAACACTTCAAAATCTCTTCCTCATGTCATACATTTCTGTTTTCTCTCTCTCAACAGAATATGAATCCTGCTCCGGATGAGAATTTTATTATGTACCAGGCATGGATTACACCATTGAGCTGGTTGTTGAGGCACTACCCGTAATTGCTAAAGTCGTTGCATATGAAGTAGGACGCACGGCTTGAGTTACTCCAGAAGTCGGATGGCCGTTTGGGGTTATTGAAGAACTGAGAGACACAGCCACATCCAGCACTGCCCAAAGCCATCGACCTTGGAGAGTATTTGTCAGTCAATTGCGGACATCGATATGATTAGCACTATGTACTAGTAGTACTTCAAAGCGCAAAAGAAGGATACATCGACGGAGGAGGAGCGTCAAACCCGCAAGCGCCTTCTGGGCGTACTCTGGACAAAGGTGGAAAACTACTTCAGATTTTAATGTATTCTCTATGAAGTTGTAATTCCATTATATTATCTATATATTGTATACTCGTATTTCAATCTTACTAGTGAAAACAATGAGTAGTGTAAACTAAAAATTCTAGCGCGGGAAGAAGGCGTACATTATATGAGTTTTGGCCTGAGACGAAAACATGGACGAATAATGACGTGGCGAAAGTCTTGGCGTGAGAGGGGTTTCTGGAGTTTTGGTTGTCAATTGCCTAATGGGCACTTTAATGTATTTATTTAGCATGAGCATACATTATAGATTTTGTTCACTTCATTTGTTATTTAATTGAACAATTTGTGTGAAGAATACACAAAGTTATGAGCCTCGACTCTTGAACGATAATTTCATTAACTTCAAAATTTCATGCATCTGCCAATATCTTCCCCACATATTCATAAGACCGTTAATAACTTGTTAGCTAGAAACGAACTAAAATTAGATCATTTGCTTCACCAGCATGCACAATACTTTGAGATATGCGTAATTCAAATCACAACCTAATCATTTAGGTTACCAGCATGCACGAACCAAAATATACTTTGAGATATTCTTAATCCAACCACAAAAAACTAAAACCTTAAGTTGATGTCAAAAGATGGAAAAGGAATAGGTCTTCTACAAGTTATAAATATCCAAAATAAGCTACACTACCTCAGCTGTAACCAACCATCTACCTAAACTTGGAGCGTTTTGAGGCAGCACTGCTAGGTCCAGCCCTTGCCTTGCCAAAAGCCTTCATCTTTCTTCTCCTACGCTCATCCTCGCTGTCCGAGTCGTTCCCCTTCTCCCGATCAGCATTGGTAGCTTCCCTCTCCAACTCCTCCCATGTCTTGCCCTTGTCTTCCTCAGATTCTTCTTCTGATTCTTCGTCGTCATCTTCAGATTCTACCAGTGATTCACTCTCTGAAGCATCATCTTCTGATTCTGACTCCGGCTCTGCATCAGATGGCTCATAACCTTTATCTGACTCTGCTGAGTTATCAGAATCAGAGTCCGTGCCTTCCAAGTTCAAAAATTCCCAGCCACCCTCTTCTATGAACTGCTGCGGGTCATCCATAATAGTCTTTAGAATAGGGCGCCAGTTAAGATTCAGCCTACTCTCATAGTACTTGGTGTCAGTAGTGTCCAACCATTCCTTAATGCCATCAAGCGAGGAAGATGGGATGGAATCAATCCGCATCACATCACGTTTGAAATCCTTGAAGACAATTGCCATATCAAAATTCTTTTGAGCTAGACCCACTCGTTCCAAATTGACAATCTCAATATCACTCAACGAGATCACCAGAAAAGGAGTTTCTATCAGCTCAACCAAACAGCTAGAAGTTGGAACTATAAAAGCTGAGGCCTTGTATGGAACCCCATGGAAACCAAGCTCTCTGAGAGGTTGATCAAACTCCAAGTCCAGGCGCAATTGGGGCTGCCCCCATAGTTCATTCACCCTGTTCACATACTGTTGGAATTCCATATTAATTTTATTTTTCCTATCTCTCTCCCTCTGTTCCTCCTCAATCTCATCTGGATCATAAGCAGACCTCTTCCCACTGCCAATGTTCTGAACCATCTCCATCACCTCAACATAGAATTGTACATCCTTGGTTTTCTTATTTCCAACCATAATGTGGTTGTGCAAGTGAAAGTGAAGAAGGGTAATCATCTCTTTCTCTGCAGGCTGGAAAAAGGCATGCTTTATGTTGCCATACATGATATCAACACGCTCATCAGCCCTCGAAGTAGAATAGCGGAACCCATTCGCATGTGCTTCTAATGTACCACTCAACTTCCTGGCACGTCCACCAAAATTTGGACGTATCCAAAGATCATGCAACCTTATCGGCTTGAACTTATTCCCTGCAAGTTCAAGTTTCTCTTGGGTGACGAGAGTGGCTCTCTCAGCCCTTTCAGATTCCCTGGCCATAACACCACGCCGAAGAGTTTTAATCTGCTGCACCACTTCACTTATGTGCCTTGGATCCTTGGATCTGAACGAGACCTCCTTCAAATAAATCACCCCTTGGTTCTTCAAAGAATTGGCATCATGAGGAGTGAAGGGTGTGCCGGGTACATTAAAGATTATACGAATATAGCAATTTCGATTAGTGTCCTGCTGGCTTGATACAGTTTTCACCGTAGCAACATGGAAGGGTACCATGCTTCCATAGATGGGAATTAGAATAGCTTCATTCCTCTGGTCAACTTGAATCATCATTTCCCTAGGTGGTGGAAGTTCATTAACACTTTTATAGGCAACTAGCTCACTTGCTGATTTCACAGTAGATCTTCCATCCCCATTAGCTGATCCCACCCCAACAAGGCGGCGAGCAGTTTCCTCAATCTTCTGGCGCGCAAGTTCTGCTTGGTGCTGCTTCCTAAGTTCTTCCTTGGAGATCTCCCCATTGTCTGAACGAAGCGTTGCTTTGGAATACATAGAAGCCCTGGCAGTAGGTTCCATGTTGGCTTTTCGTGGCTCTTCTTCCTCTCCATCTTCATTGAAACAATAGGCAACATCTTTAGAAACTTTAGGGCTGACCGAAGTTGCAACATAACAGACACCATCCGTCACAATAACTGTATCTGCAAGCAATAGTGAGAAATTCTGGCTCTTTGGATTGCTCGACTTCGATTGTAGATCCTTGAAACCAAGTGAGACATTAAAAGCCATGCCTTCTTTCAACAGTCTTTCATTCTTCGCATTAAGAGTCAATCCAGATTCACGGAACTCCAGACCAATGCCTGTTCCTGCAGATTTTGTTAGGTGGGGTACCAGCTCGGGAGCATCTCTCTTCACTACTGTCAAAGCAGCCTCATATACATCACTAACCTTGTTTCCAGGCTTTAGTGCATGAATAGCAGCCTCATGAGCCCTAAGAAGAACCTCATAAGCTTTGGTTTGCACTGCATCAGTATCAATAAGATATGTTCTAGCAACATTTGAACAATAACTGTTGTAGCGGCACCCAACTGCACAAATGATAACACTGGGAGAATCATAGTATAACGGATCATCAGTGCTTGTTGCACTCGGCCGGAGATCAAAGTTCCCACCACTCTGAATGATAGGAGGGTAACAGATATCAACATTTTCAGCTTTTAGTTTGACGCCAATCTTGGGAGGGTCAGTTATAGCCTTCTCCGTCTCCTCCATGAGTTCAGAGTGTGTCACTTTCTTCTCCTCATCAATCACCTTTAAAACCTCTGGAAGAACAAAGTTCTTCATTACAAAAGCAGTCAAGTAAGCAGCTTTCTTAATACATGTAATCTCATTTTTGTCCTTAGCAGCAAAAAGGTCAGATAATCCATTTGATATATCACTCAGGGTTAGACCAGAACCCTTCAACTTATCTGACCATATCTCCAAGAGTTTCCCCTCTGGGGCTTCCCGAGCTATGTTCCCAACTACAGGTGTATCATGGTCATCCGACTTTGGCTGAGAACGGATAGCCCGGAGCACCTTATCAATTTGAGTGCTTCCATTCTCATTTTTTGCCTTAACCCATATTACAACTTCTGCATTTACAGTCTCTCTGGCAGATGCTTTGACAACCTCAAGCAATGATGCTTTCTTACCACTACAAATGAAATGGATATTCTTCTCTCCGAAAACCATAATCGTCTCTGGAAACTCATATCCAAGTAACCAAATGTTAAGAGCAGAGGATTTCAGATACCGTAAATCCTCCGAAGGAGGCGGTGTGGCCACAACAAGGACATCAGAAGAACCCCAAAGCTCATCTTTGTGATCTTTCCAGTGCTTGTAGAAAGCTTGCAACCGCCTACTGAATGTAGGCAAGTCAATTGTATATTTATTGCCATTGGCATTTACAGGCAGGCCATTCCGTTCTTCAGGCATTGCATCCACCCAGATTGATCTTCATAAAAGACATAAGATGATGTATGTCAGCAAATAGGGGAGGCCACAGCCAATAAGAATCCACAATGTTGACTTGTAAAACTAGGCTCAAACCAATCACACCTCGCATCACATATCATTTCCTCCTATCACATCATGTATCTCACATCCACACTCTTTTCCAGCAAAGTCCAACATAACACATTAACAACTTGTTTCGACATATTATCGAATCACATAATTAAAGTATATTTCATTTCTTTCAATATCATCACTCAACATATCCAAGAAATAAATCACATATCAGGTTTGCATATGGCATTACCAATTAGCACTCAATACTCAATATGCAATAACATAACTTAATTCAAGAATTAAGATTTAATGTAGAAAACACTACCTCAAAATCCGAAATGTCTTGTTGTTGGAATCACCTTACTCCTTTGCTTTCTCCTTACCCGTGTTATCTCTCGAAACAGGATAACCTTTCAATATGTATAATTCTTATCAACATCAACACAAAACAATGTAAGTTTAAATCAAGTTTTCCTTTCAAAATCTAGCCAAAATATTGTGGACTTGTGTTCTAAACTAACTACAACAATTTAGCATAATGACTTACTTTTGTCCATCAACCTTAGTCTAAACATTTAAAACACATTCCCAGATCAGCATGTTTAACTTATTGTAAACATCTTTGATCTAAAAGTATGCAAAATCCTCACAATTCCACTTTGTCTAAAGGCTGTCCCAAACTTTCTCATGTCAAGAATACAAACTTCCTCTTATCAAGGTGTAAATTATGCTTAAAAGATCAGCAAATCAATCCAAAGTAGCATAAAAAAATTCCCAAATCAAAAGCAGAATACTAGAATTTACAGCATTCACACATCAAGATAACCTTTTCATTCTATACCATCTCTCCAACTA
This sequence comes from Salvia hispanica, assembly GCF_029641045.1. NCBI lineage: Eukaryota > Viridiplantae > Streptophyta > Magnoliopsida > Lamiales > Lamiaceae > Salvia > Salvia hispanica. The sequence goes on along the minus strand of NC_142692.1, from coordinate 48,845,814 downwards.
TCTCTAGGCAAAGGATTAAAAATCAAACGGTTAGATTTGCACCTATCTTATATTCGCACCTATTTTACTTGATTATGAACCCTAACTTTAAATTGAAAAAACGTGATTATGAACCCTAACTTTAAATTGAAAAAACGTGATTACGAACCCTAACTTTAATTTGAAGAAGAAATTGGGCAAATAGGAGGTGTAAGGGACTTGCTTACACAAAGTGGAGACAATTCTAACCTAGATGTGCCGGAAATCGGCGATGGTGGCGCCAGAAACTGCCGGACAGCGGCAACGCAGAGAGAGAAAGAGGCCGGCGTATGTGTTTGAACAGCGAAAGAGAGCTTTAGACAAAGAGCCAAACGTGGTTGAGGTGCTTGCGGGGCGGTCACCGGAGGTGCTTGCGGGGCGGTCACCGGAGGCGCAGTGGTCGCCGGGGAGAGGTTGTCGCGCTTGTGTTTGAATGGCTGTGGGTGTGAATGGCGGTGGATTTTATGAGGGAGGGTTCTCGAAAGTGAGGGCAAAATGAGATTAAATACTCTATTTTCTTTTTCTATCCAATTCATTAGTATTATTTCTTTTTTATTTTCTCTTTTATGCCCTTTCCAAATTTTTAGTTAAAAAAAAATCACCACGCAAACAATAATTAACATGGCAATGGAATGATCATTGATCAACACCATACAAAATTTTATATCTATTTTTTCTATTTAAAAATTTTATATTATTAATTTTATTTTATTATACATTTTACATGCACTTTAGTCACTAAACATATTAAATAACTCAAAGTTATAATCCAATCTTTTCAAATTAGTTACCGATCTAAGAATTAATTATTGTAGAGTCGGACGACACGTGTATATGATATTTAATAAACTACTTAAATAGCATGATCATTGATCTACACATCCAAAATTCATAATTCATTACTGAATTAGTATATTGATAATTGCTTAAATTATATTAAAAATTTTCTATTTGATAAAAAGTTTGAAAGTAAATATAGAATAATCGGACATTATTTTTGCATAGTAAGAGTCACAATTTGCATAATAATACAGTGAACCATATGAAAAAATGTCGAGTAAATTATGAAACAAAAAAATGTGTTTTATTTGCAATAGTGATATACACACCATGAGTAATAATATAATAATGTTAATAAACAAAATAATAGAGGCATTTTGGTACTTCACGTGGTTATTGTTGTGAAAGGTCAATAAATTGGGGGTCCACAGGAGTAGCCCATGGGCCATAAACTTCATCGTTTCTTCATTTGCTGTAAATATGGCGGGAGATTGCTCTCTCTTTGTGTAGATTGGCGGGAAGGGAAAGTCTTAGTATATTAAATATTTACACTTACTAATTTAGCATCTGTAAGAGTTCACATTTGGGGAAATAAATAAATCAATTATATGGAGTTTGAATTCATACCTTTCTGCCAATATACTTATGTTTTCACTTAATAACAAATAAATTATAACAGTTCCTTGGGCAAATAATATAGTACTAGTACTTAGTAATTTATATTCCATCCTTTCTCTAAAACTACAAATATTTGAAATAACATTAATTTTAATATAAAATTAATAAAATATGAGAGATAGAAAGATATGTTGGTAAAAAACAGATCCCACCTTATTTGAAAGAAATAAAATTTTTAAAAAAGAAAATTTATATTTTTAAGGGACGGATCAAAAAAAAAAATTTATATATTTAAAAAATGGAGAAAGTATTTTAATAAAAAAATTCACATGTTTCATCATATTTGGATTGAGCACGGTGAATACTAAACATGTGTTAAGTATAAAAGATGTATCACTTCTTTTTTTCACTGATTTTGGAAATATTATACTAAAACTAAATTTCAACTAACTAGATTTTTGTACTATATAAACTGGATTATAACATATATAGGGGATAATATCAACTCTTACAAATCTGAGACAAGATCCTATAAAGTAACAATAATACTCTAATCATCACTACCCAATATGACATGGTAATGGGTTGCAAGACCTCCATATTGACTATCAAAGTAGCATGATGTCTGGAGTCTTTGCCCTAGCAGCAAGAAGCTTAGACATTATTCACTGAGGTGTCGTGTTCGAGCCTTCTTATCAACAATGGTGGATCCAAGAATAAAAAATCGTGGGATTGAACCGAACACGATTATAAATATAACATTTTAAAAAAATATTTATAAAAAAAATACATAAAATATAAATATCACAATATTATGCTATGTGAGATAGTTGGCTTCTTCGTGTATCAATTTTATGAAAACGACTCAAAATCCTTTCTTTGGGAATAGTTGCAAACACCTCACTCTCGTTATATACCATCAAACTGTCGTTCAACCAGTCATCTCCCATCTTATTTTGCAGCTCTGACTTCACAAATTTCATTGCAGAAAACACACTTTCAATAGATGTTGTCGCTACCGGTAAAAGTAAGACTAATTTTTTCAATTGATAAACCAATTTGAAAATCTTGTCTGTTGTCGTTTCAACCATCTTCATTGAAAGAGTTTCCAAATCTTCAACATCTGAAATGTATATCTCTTCTTGCATCACTCACAATGGATGAAAAGTCTTCCGGATAAACGGTGGCAAGATGAACATGTTTATCAACATTGAAATTGGAGAAATGATTACTTGGATCAAGACATGCCATACATTCGAGTAAGTTTGTGCTGGACTCACGATTCCTCATTTCTTGACTATATTAAGAGCATCTTCAATAGCGGCTAGCCCACCGGCTAGCCGATTCGCGTCACTAGCCGAACTATTGGAATCGGCCAGCGCGTTTTCGGCGAGAGAATAGGAGAGCACGCCGATTTGTGGGCGCTGGCCGATGCGCTCGCCGCCATTGTGGCGTGCCGATCGGCGAGCGATCAGCCAGCGCTATTTTTTATTTTATTTTATTTTGAAAATTTTTGAAAAACTATATATACGCGATTTTAGTTTCATTTGCACCACTTGTTTTAACGAGTTTTCTCTCTCTCTAAATTTCTATACAAGAGCAACATCGAGCAATGAGTAACGCGGGTGGTAGCAGTGGTGGTAGTGGTGGGGATGCTGAGGAGTACGAACGGCAGATGAACGAGGCTATGGAGGCCTACATTAACCGCGAGATAGAGCGGTACATGCGAAGGGTCGAACAACAGGTGGTATCTCGCCCTCCACCCGTTGTCCACCGCCAAACATGTTCAGGCGGCGTTTTAGAATGCGCAGGGAGTTGTTTATGCGTATCGTTGACGCTTTGGAGCGTCGATATCTGTATTTCCGCTTCAGGCACGATGCGGCTGGCAGACCCGGCCACACCCCTATTCAAAAGTGCACGGCGGCAATCAGGCAGTTGGCCTACGGATGCGCGGTAGACATGTGGGATGAGTACCTCCACATCGGTGAGTCGACAGCCCTGGAATGTCTGATGTATTTCTGTCAGGGCGTGATTGCAATTTTCCGTGATCAGTACCTTCGAAGCCCTACCCCCCAAGATTGTCAAGATCTGATGCAGATGCACGGGGATCAGCATGGGTTCCCGGGGATGTTAGGCAGCATAGATTGTATGCATTGGGAGTGGAAGAACTGTCCGATTGCCTGGTAGGGGCCTACACGATCGGCTACAGGGGAAAGAATCCCACGATGATCCTCGAGGCCGTAGCTGATTAACGGCTGTGGATCTGGCATGCGTATTTTGGGGTAGCCGGGTCGAACAACGACCTCAACGTCCTCAACTCGGCGCCCCTCTTCAACGAGCAGTGTCAAGGCATTAGTCCGGCCGTCTCATTTGTGTCCAACGGCAACCGGCATGATATGAGCTACTACTTGGCGGATGGGATATACCCTAGGTGGCCCGTCTTTGTGAAGACGATCAGGCACGCAAATGATGACAGGAAGGCCTACTTTGCGGAACGGCAGGAGTCGGCGCGCAAGGACGTGGAGCGCGCATTTGGTGTGCTCTAATCTCGATGGGCAGCAATCAAGGGTCCAACACGTTTGTGGGATGTCGGCTGCATTGTTGATATAATGTACGCTTGCATTATCTTGCACAACATGATCGTCGAAGACGAAGGCGTACAACTGACTAATTGGGTCAATGACGATGAAGCCGGTCCAAGCCACGGAATGGCCACCCCTAACGTACGACGTGGGGTACCTCACGATGAAGCCGGCCGCCTCCAGGCACATGCCGACATGCGCCAAGTGAATGCTCATATTCAACTCCAAAAGGATATAATTGAAGAGTTGTGGGCACGGAAGACTGCACGACGATAGTTTTTTTCTTTATTATGTAATTTTTTTTAATGAATGTACTTTTTTTTAAAATGAAATTAATATGTCTCGTAATTTTAATTCCGTAATTTATCGTAAATTTAATTCCGTAAATTTAGTTGTTTTTGAATTATTTTTATTGCGGCTAGCCTGTGGCTAGCCTATTTGCTTAAAATGATGATGTGGCAGGTGGAATTTTTAGTGCTGATTGTTAGAGTTTGTATACTAGAAATCACCTTTCGAGTGATTGAATACTGTTAAAACTCTTATTTTATTTTCCAAAGGAATAAACATATTATTTTTGTCATAATGTTGTTATGTTTTACATTTAATGGGTGTTTAGTATAAGTAACTTAACAAAGTCTAAGTCTTTGTTTTAGTAGACCGGTTGTGGCCGTCGTTCACTTTAAGGTAACACGGTCAGTTCTGAACAAAGAAAAAGAAGAATTTCACAACCTAGATAGGCTTAGACTACCTATCGTGAAAGGTTGCAATGTCAGTCTGATTATTTCTAAGCCTTACTGAAATAAGATGACGTTGGTGTGGTATAGCACTCAATGGATCTAACAACAAGACAGTCTTTATGCTATCTACTGAAAGACGAGGTCTTGTAAATTATTATTTCTTAATCAATGTACGTTAGCATTGAGCATACGGTATTGATTATGCACTACTTTGACTTACCAAATGGTGCGGGTTTTTCGCAACCCAATAAGCCTGGTATATTGGGTAGTGGTGATTAATATCTAGCGGTGCTAGGATTGCTATTATGTTGAATCGTGCGCGAGGTGAGTCTCGTTTGATAACATCCTCAAGAGAAGCTTGAAATAAGGTTTTATTATTCGGAACCTAGCTAGTTGGAGTTTAATTACTCTATGAATAATAAATAAGATCTTCTTGCTGAGTCCTCTCTTGGAATAAATAAGATATTAATTAATTAAGTCCACAGCAGACAATAATTAATTAATGGATGTTTCTATCTTAAGCGCGGGAAATAAATATCAAGCAATGGAAACCCGGAGAACTTATAATTTCGGATTTGGATGGGGAATGCAATATTACTTCTGTAGTGGCTGCTCGTAATATTCCAATTATAAGCTTATATTAAATTGGTTTTAATTTAATTAGTAAAAAGCTAATTGGATGAGCCCATATCCAAAGCCTTCCATAGACCCCTGTCTGGGCCCAATATGTGACTTATTATAAATAGGAGAATAAAGGAGACAAAAAATATATTTATTTTTCATCAAAATTTTCGTCCCCCTCTCCTATACTGTGAGAGACGATTTCTTCTCCTTCGTGGGAAAGGTTTTCCGTCTTCTTTATTTAAGTTCTAGTACACTGGTGAGATCAGCCCACCCTGATATCAGTTTACAGTTCGGGAACCAGACAGAAGATCCATGGTTTTGTACTAAAGATCTTCACGTGGAGAAGGCGCTAGCTATCTTCGATTCTTTGGAGAATCATCAAGGTATAATGGCTAAACCGTAGAAAAGCATGTTTTAGGTTTCAATTAATTTAAAGCATGTTTTATTTGAGTTATGAGCATGTTACATGTGATAATTACACGAATAGAATTTGTCTAAATAATCTGCTAAATAGAGCAGAATTATTATATAATTGATTTATATGAGTGCTTCCGCTGCCAGTTCCTTCACTGATGACATGGCAGGGAGAGAGAGTGGCTAGCCTGTGGCTGGTTGGAGATGCTCTAAGCCAACAGGAGTTAATATCTAAGTTTAAATAAATAAGAATATTAGTTATCAAAAATACCTGACAAAAAATTTCAACACAGTAATAGCGATAGTTTGTAATACTTTCTCCATCATTCTTTATGCGAATACGTCTTGGAACAATGTCATCCAGGGACTTTAACTTCATTTACCCACAAAATGCTTCCACTTCTTGCAAGAAATCATCCCATCCAGACTCTCGAAATGCTTGCAAAGTCCTCTTTCGCAATCACTGTCAAATTTATCGCATTCAAAATATTTTGATCTCTATATTGTAGCGAACAAGATAGTGCTTCAATCATACCCAACAAACGTTTCATCAACATCATGAAAAACACAAAATCAAAATTTTCCATCTTTTGGAGCAACCCCTTAGATTTGCCACTTGTTTCTGGATTAACTCCATCTTCAAATACTATTTCAAGTACTTTGACTATTGATGCTTATTTTAGAGTATCCAATTCAGTTCACATAAATTATCAAGTTTAACTAATTAATTAGGAGTATAATAATACTACAGTGTCGTAGCAGTACTTCAAGTGTCGATCCACATGGAGGTAGAAGATTGTTTAAAACTTAAAAACTTGAAAAGATATAGCATAAAGATTTGATTTTTGATTTTGAAAGATTGGGACAAACGAAAATAAAAGATTAACAATTGAAAGACTTTTCAAAGAGAAAATTTGTCACTCCAAGTTGCTCACTAGACTTGTATTGTTCTACACCTTTAACAATGAAACATATGAACGGATTAAAACATCAACCTAATCACATCCACTGAACATGTACACGATGAGTAGTTCACAATTAGCTGAACACATTACCTATGAACCAATTTTCAATGATTATAAACTCCCGCGGAAGCGCTAAAGAAATAAACATCTACTATGATCACCCACTTAATCCACTATCAAATTATACTTAAAATAATTATAATTCGATACCATATCAACAATCAATTACTCATAAACTATGTTAAAGAGACAATAGCAAAGGAAAGAACAACACTACTTTATTAGCCAAAAACATAGTGTATAAATATTGAGCACACTGTTGGTAACAAACACATGAGTTCAATGTTGTAGAAACATTCATACAAAGCCTATTACAACTTGGAGCAACATAGAGAGTTTAGCCCAAACACATGGTGGAATTTGCAACAAAAACCATAGGAAGCATGCTCACGTTCAGTGGAATTGGGATTTGGAGACGGATCGTCGGAATGTTGGTCGAAATTTCTTCCTTTTCTTCTTTCTCCTCTCTTTCTCTCTTTTCCTCTCTCTTCTTTCTCCTATCTGACTATGTCTGAATGCCTCCAAAAACTGCTCCAGAAACCAATTTGACAACTAAAATGGTGCCAATCCGGGCATTTTTTATGCCAACCCAGGCGTTTCTACTGGACCCAGGCATTTTCTATGCCAAAAACGCCCGGGTCGGGTGTTTTCGCCGGGTTCGCACTATTCCGCGTAGTCTTCATCATGGCCATAACTTCTTCATCCGAGCTTCGATTGAGGCGTACAAGGTATCCACGCGAAGCTATTTCAAAGACGAAGATAACAGTGGTAAGATAAAAGAATTTAAACATTATCTTAATAGGCAACGAACACTTTGAACCATACCCCACTGCTTTGGATCATTGTAGTCACTTCACATGTACATATATCAACTATATATAACAATCAAACGTTAATGACCAATTGATAGATGATTTAAATATACAAAATAGGAGAAATCTTGGAGTAGAATTAACATTATTCGATTTACATTAACTATCGAGGACTACATAGATGCAAGACGAATTGTAGTGATATAATGAGATCTCAATCGAGTGTCATCCGGTCTATGTAAAGAAATTTCTTTATTTAGACCTTTACTTGAACTGATTTTCCCTTTCTCAATCCTTTCAACCATTCTATCATATTCAATTTGATACGAGGTAACTCGTACCGGGGGATAACTGCGAGAGATTACAAAGAAGATATTGGTTCGTTCGCAGGAAGAATCCCTTCGAGCAGCCAATTATCGTTCAACTAGGGTTTTGAGCAAGAAAATAAATTGCAGGAATAAAAGAGATGATAAAAATAAGATAATTATGATATATTGATTGGTTGAAGAAAATAACAATGTCTCCTATTTATAATAGGAGTATTCTAATTTAATGAGAAATAAATAAACCTAACTTACTGAACAAGAAATAAATATGCTAGAAAGATATGATAGTTAAATAATTAATAGGATATGAAGGATATTCTTGAAGATATTCCCGTATCACATTTTGTCGGAGTTTATCTGCCCTTTTACAAGAAGATCAACATATTGTAACGATCGGGCTAAGATAGTTGAAAAAATTAGAAACATGTCGATTGGCCTTACATAGTGACACACATACCAATTGAAATTGATGGGCAAAACAATGGACATACCATGCCCGTGAATTTTCTTTAAAATAAGTGCTTTGAGTCCATTAAATTCACCCCTCATATTTGAAGCCCCATCATATCCCTAACCTCTCAATCTTTACAAGCTGGGACTAAAAAATGCCTTAGGCGATTTCACACTGAGTGTGTGCGATTTTCACACAGTGATTCCGCGCTGAGTTTTTCTCAATTTCTCTTCGGTTTCTCTTGGGATTTCTACCGGTAATCTCTCCTCTTCTTGTGATTTTTGTCTGGGCTTCTCGATTGGGTTGGGTGGTAAGTTCTCAGCTGATTGGGTGGGGTGTTTTCGGCTTGTTTTTGGTAGTGAGCTCAGTTTGTTTGGTAGGTGGTTTGGATGGCGAGTTCTGGGGAGCTGGAGGTTTCTCCAGCGATTGGGTGTGGGGGTAGAGGTTCTTCCTCCTCCTGAGTGTGATGCGAAAGGGGTTTTGGCCTCGGTTGAGGGAGGAGAATATGTTTCGCCCAATCTTAGGCGATCGGGGAGGAAGAAGCCGCTTCGTTCGAACTCTGGGCATCTTCTTAAATCAAGGCCTCTTTCGCCCATGATGAGAATGGCGGAAATGAGGAGAAATGGGCTTCGATAAGAGCATGAAGCAATCGGAGATGCAGGGCGTGGAGGGCTTTCCCTCTTTTTCCAGCAAAAGGAGGAAGAGGTCTAGTCGCAATGGACCGAAAGCTCTGCTCTCGGTTCCAGGGGTGGAAGAGGTTAGGGTTAGATCTGTGGAAGTTGTGGAGGGGGAGGAGTGTGTAGATGAGGTTGCTTGGGCTACGAGTGGTTCTTTGGAGGAGGATCGTTGTGCTCTGGTTCCTTTGAATGGCTTGGCTGGGGAGGGAGTTTTGGAGTTGTTAAGGGGTTAGCAAGTGATGGGATGGGTGTTGAGAAGTCTGAAAATAGGCTGGAGCTCCCAGAAATTGGCATAGCAGATGAGGGGTTTGGTGGAAATCGGGTGGGGAGGATGATTTTCAGATGGTATCGTTGGATGCTAGTGAGATCGGTGAAGGTATTAAGGGGTCTCCTAGTCTGCCTGCTGTTGAGTCCATGGTGGCGGTCTCAGAAATGGATATGATGTTGGATCTTAGTGAGGCTCAACCTTTGCAGGATATGTCATTTTTGCAGACGAAGGGAAATCTGGAGGTGAGGAAAGGTCCGGAAAGGATGGAAATTGAAAATGTAAGTGCTAAATGGGCAAAGTTAACAGAGATAAATCTGGAGGAGCAGCTTCTGGGTGGGAAGTTTTTATATGGGGAATTTCCTCCTCTTAATAAAGAGGCTTTTAAAAATGGAAAGAACAAGAAGGTGCCTCCCATGGTTGTGCAGAAGGGTAAGGAAACACAAGAAGGAGGAGAGGTGCAGGGAGAGGTGCCTAAGGTAACCAGACCCCCCGTGGCTCATCAAAATGTTAAGGCAGGGGATCCTAGAGGCAAAAATGGGGTTATGTATAGGCAGTTTGCTGATATCCTTAAGGCCGGTGAGAAGGAGCCGATTTTCTTTGAGCCAGAGAAGATAAGGAGGATGGGTATTGTAGAAGAATCTTCGGGACTTCCCTCTATCTATTTCTCTGGATCTGACACAGCCTTCCTAGCGGAGAAGCTTGGCATGCGGTGGTAGAAAAGTTCTCACACTCAATTCCTTCAGGACATCAAATTCAGAATGCTTTACAAGGAATGAAATTTTCAGGGGAGTTCTCTTGGAGCTATATTAATGCAAAACATATTCTGGTCCAGTTTAAGCTTCTTGCAGACTATGCCAAACTTCTCAATGGTCCGAATGACAGGCCGGTTTGGTTTATAGATAGACACCCCATGAGAATATTCAAATGGACTCCAGACTTTGATCCATTTTTTGAGTCACCTATAGCTCCTGTCTGGTGTAATCTGGTGGGTCTTCCAATTCACCTGTTTGAAAGGTCAGCGTTGTTTGCCATTGGAGGGCTGCTTGGAACCCCAATCCAGGTTGATTATGCCACAATCTCTCAAAAACGGCTTTCCTTTGCAAGGATATGTATTGAAATTGACATCTCAAAAGCTCCTCCAGAGGAAATTGTAATAGATATTCAAGGGAGAGAAATACGGCAAAAAGTCAAGTGGGATACTTTATTGTGATGAGTGTAAACATGTGGGGCATTCGAGGGAGACATGTTATGCCAATGGTAATAAGGAGAAGATGGCTAGGAGGAATTATAACAACCATTATGCTAAATGGCGACATCCGAAAGAGAAGGAGAAGGTGGAAAAAGAAAGGCAGTCGGTTGCGGAGGTAGAGGTTGCTGGGCCTCAACCTCCTCCGGGGGCCTTGGTGGTCATGAAGGACATGGGAGAAGGGGCTGCTGTTGAAGCAATGGAAGTTCAGAGGGAGGAGGTAGGGAGTGCTCAAGAGTTTGGTTTGGAAGATGCTGGCTTCGAGTTTGTTGGGGGTAAAAAGGGGAGTTCTGGAGGGTTCAGAGGTAGGTGTCAGGGCAGGGGTTTGGGGAGGTCCCTCTCCTTTGATAGAGGCAGGGGTGGGAGAGGGGGAGGCAGAGGGGATTATAGTTCTGGTAGGTTTGATGCTCTGATTGCCCTGTCTGGAAAGGAGGTGGGGGGATCTTCTGGGGCAATGGGGCAGAGTTCATTCTCAAATCCTATGTTCTGCAAAATGCTTCCTAATGGGGACTTTGAGGATAAGGTATATGAAGATGAGAAAGATTGGGAACCGGATGATGATCAGGGTGAGAATGAGGAAGAGGAGAGTGGCAGCCTGCAGGATAAAAGAGAGGCTGATCCAAGTGGCCTCTTGAGTCAGTCTAATGAAAGTCTACATGGAAAGGAGGTGGGGGAATCTTCTGGGGCAATGGGGCAGAGTTCATTCTCAAATCCTATGTTCCGCAAAATGCTTCCTAATGGGGACTTTGAGGATGAGGTGTATGAAGATGAGAAAGATTGAGAACCGGATGATGATCAGGGTGAGAATGAGGAAGAGGAGAGTGGCAGCCTGCAGGATAAAAGAGAGGCTGATCCAAGTGGCCTCTTGAGTCAGTCTGATGAAAGTCTACACGAAAAGGATGTGGGGGAATCTTCTGGGGCAATGGGGCCGAGTTCATTCTCAAATCCTATGTTCCGCAAAATGCTTCCTAATGGGGACTTTGAGGATGAGGTGTATGAAGATGAGAAAGATTGAGAACCGGATGATGATCAGGGTGAGAATGAGGAAGAGGAGAGTGACAGCCTGCAGGATAAAAGAGAGGCTGATCCAAGTGGCCTCTTGAGTCAGTCTGATGAAAGTCTACAGAAGAATGGGAGGTTTGAGCCCTCCGGGGAGTCCATGGTTTCCTAATGTCGTGCAACATATTAATATGGAATGCTCGAGGTGTTGCGAATAAGGGCACACAGAGCACCATCAAATTCTTGATCAAAGCTCACAAGATTTCGATCATGGCTATTATTGAGCCACTTATAAAACCAAAACCAGATTTTTTTAGCAGAATGTTTGGGCTTCAGTTCAAAGGAGTTAATGAGAATGGACAAATTTGGCTTTTTGCAGAGAATGGAATGGAGATTGATGGCTTGGATATTTCGGAGCAGGTCCTTCATGGCCGCATAACTTCTGAGCTCTTCCCGGTTCCTTTTCATATCTCAGTGGTGTATGGGAAATGTACGAGAGAAGGAAGATTTCCTCTGTGGGATAAGCTCAGGGATCTCTCTGTAAAAATGGAAGGGCTCCCGTGGCTGGTGGGAGGAGATTTTAATGTTTTCCAGAGGAGGAGAGGCAAGGTTCTAATAAAAACAGGACAAGAGAGATGGTGGATTTCGCCAATGCTTTATGCGACTGCCAACTCCTGGACCTTGATGCAGATGGAGCAAAGTTCACTTGGGCGAGAGGGAGTATTTTGGAGAAATTGGATAGAGCTTTGATTGGGGAGGGTTGACAGGATCTCTTTTCTTCAACAAGGGTTACTAATCTGCCTAGGGTGATGTCAGACCATGGCCCGTTGCTCACCCAATGCAAGTTGCCACGCCCTCCTACCCGACCATCGTTTAGATTCCAGAACATGTGGGTCAGACACTACTCCTTTTTGAGTAAGGTGGAGGAGAGTTGGACTGAGTCTACGGGGGAGAAGGGTATGTTGAACCTACAACTGAAACTAGGTCGGGTTAAAAAGTGCTTGAAGTGGTGGAATAAGAATGTTTTTGGGAATATTTTTGAAAAGATAAAGATGGCTGATCTCGCAGCCCAGGAGGCTCTTAAAAAGTTTGAACAAGATCAGTCACCCCTCTCTAAGGAGGAGATGAACAGGACAGCAGAGCTAGTGCTTTCTTTGAGAATGGAGGAGGACTACTGGAAGCAGAAGGCGACTATTCGTTGGACGGTTGAGGGAGAGAGAAATACTAAATTCTTTCAAGGATGGGTCAAGCAAGAGAGGGCAAGGTCTAGAATCCATGCGATTGAGGAGGAGGGAAGGATCATAACAAACAATGAGGAGTTATGTGCTTTGGCTGTCAGGTTCTTCAAAAATTTGCTAACGTCGAATATTGAACACCTGCAGGAACCGGAGTTGGAGCTTTTGGCGTCTCTGCCCCCTAATTTTGATTTGGAGGTGTTGGACAGCCTCCCCACGAAACAAGAAGTAAAGAAGGTTGTGTTTGGAATAAGTGCGGACAGTGCTTCAAGGCCGGACGGTTTTTCATCCCTGTTCTTTCAAACCTGCTGGGATATTGTGGGCTCGTACGTTACTGAAGTAGTTATTGATTTCTTCCAAGGATCTCACATGCCTAGCGGATTGGCGGCAACCATGATTGTTTTGATTCCTAAGAAGAAAAGCCCATCCAGTTGGTCTGAGTTCAGACCGATAAGCTTATGCAACGTCTCTAATAAAATTATCTCAAAGTTGCTGGCAATGAGGATGGCGCCCCTTCTCCCTGATCTTACCTCTCCAAATCAAAGTGGCATTATAAAAGGTCGTCTGTTGAGTGATAATGTCTTGTTGGCTCAGGAATTGTTCCATGAGTTATGGAAGAGCAATCCTTCTCCAAATCTGGCGCTTAAATTAGATATGGCTAAGGCATATGATCGCATTCAGTGGCCTTTCTTGCTAAAGGTGTTAAAGCAGATGGGATTCTCGGAGTTGTGGTTGGGAATGATTGAGAGATGTATAAATCCATGTTGGTTTTCCATTCTTATAAATGGATCCCCAGCTGGCTTTTTCAAATCCACAAGGGGGCTTCGGCAAGCTGACCCTTTATCTCCCTCGCTCTTTATTTTGGCGGCTGACTATCTTTCTAGAATTCTTGATCGTCTTATTCAGGGAAACAAGAGCATGAGATATTGTACGGCTAGATACACAATGGAGATATCTCATTTGGCCTATGCGGATGATGTTATCATCTTTACTCAAGCTAGGAGGGCCTCTTTAAGGAAGCTTAAGAGATGTCTTACTCACTATGAGGAAGTATCAGGTCAAAAGATCAATGAAGCAAAGAGCTACTTCTACATCGATAAGAAACATTTGGGGTGGGCAGAAGATGTGGCCACGGTTGGAGGATTCCAGCAAGGTAGCCTCCCCTGAACCTATCTCGGAGTTCCCATTTTTCGTGGCAGGAAGAAATCTAACATGTTTATGTTCATACGGGATAAGATATCCCAGAAAATTCTTAGTTGGTGCCACAGACACCTCTCCTTTGGGGGACGGCTTACCTTGGTGAAGAGCATTCTGGAAGCAATCCCGGTTCACATCTTTCAAGTTCTTGAGCCAACGAAGGGTGTTCTTCGAATGCTGGAGCAAGTCCTGGCCAGATATTTTTGGGGCTCCTGTAATACAACCAGGGAAACTCATTGGATTAAGTGGGCAGATGCTTGTAGGCCCACATCAGAAGGGGGCTTGGGATTGAGGAGTATGGCAGATTCTGTGGAAGCCTATAGCTTCAAACTGTGGTGGAGATTCCGGGAACAAAAGTCTTTATGGGCGCAATATATGTATAAAAAATACTGGTCAATCTCTGCCGCCTTAAATATTTACAGATCGAGTAGATTCAGTCCAGTTTGGAGAAGGATGTTCGGAGCCGGGATCAAATGCCAAAGCTATATCAGGTGGATGTTAGGTTCTGGTAAGATCAGCTTTTGGGATGATACTTGGTTGGAGGATCAGCCAATCAGCACCTTTTGTGCAAAAGCTGGGTCTCCTCAGTTTGCAAGAGTTTGGGAGTTATGGTCAGATTCTGGATGGAAGGAAGATGATGTTCTGGACCTGATGGATGAATGGGGTGTGCCAGGGGAGGTGAGTAAGAGAATTCTAGATACTCTGATTAACCTGGGGACAGAGGATATCAGTTGATGGTCCTTGACGCCGCATGGGAATTTCACAGTCTCCTCGGCCTGGGAGCTGGTTAGAAACAGAGGGGAGGAGTTGGAAGTGTATGGATTTATCTGGGGAGGAAACATTAGCCCCACAATATCTGTTTTTCTCTGGAGACTTCTTGCTAACCGGATCCCGGTTGATGTGAAAGTTCAATGGAGGGGAGTGTCTCTTGCCTCAAAATGTCGTTGTTGCTCTAAACCAAGTATGGAAACAAGAATGCATCTTTTTGTGAATGGTGAAGCAGCTTCTACTGTGTGGGATCACTTCTCAAGGTGGTTTCTGATGGTGCTGGCAGCGGAAGCGGGCGCATAAATAACAATCACATAATAATCAGATCTATTTAGCCGATTATTTAGACAAAATCTATTCGCGTAATTATCACATGTATCATGCTCATAACTTGAATAAATCATGCTTTAAGAATATTGAAACCTAAAACATGCTTTTCTACGGAGTAGATAAATACCTAATTAATTCTCCAAAGAATTGAAGATGGCTAGCTTCTTCTCCACGTGATGCTTTGGGTACTAAACCACAAATCTTCTCTCTGGTTCCCGAACTGTATCCCAATATCAGTGTGGGCTGATCTTACTAGAATACTAGGACTTAAATAAAGAAGACAGAAGAAATCCTTTTTGGAATAGGAGAGGAATTCGAAAATCCCTACAGCTGGAGAAGCTGTAATTTTTGAAAATTTCAACAAAATAAAAATTGTGTTTTCTGTCTCCTTTATTCTCCTATTTATATTAAGTTCTTTTTGGGCCCAGACAGGGATCTATGGAAGGTTTTGGATATGGGCTCATCCAATTTACTTTTTACTAATTAAATTGAACCCACAATTTAATATAAGTTATAATTGGAATATTACGAGCAGCCACTACAGAAGTAATATTGAACTCTCCCCATCCAAATCCGAAATTACAAGTAATCCGGGTTTCCGTTTAACTTTCATTTCCCGTGCTTAAGATTAAAATGTCCATTAATTAATTAATGTCTGCTACTGACGTAATTAATTAACTTCTTATTAATTCCAAGAGTGGACTTAGCATGAAACACTTATTTATTATTCATAGAGTAATCAAACTCCAACTAGCTAGGTTCCGAATAATAAAACCTTGTTTCGCGCTCCTCTTGAGGACATTATCAAACGAGACTCTCCTCGTGCACGATTCAATATAATAGCAATCCTAGCACCGCTAGATATTGATCACCACTACCCAATATATCAGGATAATTGGGTTACGGAAAACCCGCACCATTTGATAAGTCAAAGTAGTGCATAATCAACACCGTATGCTCAATGCTAACCTACATTGATTAAGAAACAAATATTATCAAGACCTCGCCTTTCAGTAGATAGCCCAAGGCAAGTCTTGCTGTTAGATCCGTTCAGTGCTATACCACACCAATGTCATCTTATTTCAGTAAGGCTTAGAAATATGCGGACTGACATTGCAACCTTTCTCGATGGATAGTCAAATTCCATCTAGGTTGTGAAATTCATCTTTTTCTTTGTTTAGAACTGACCGTGTTACCTTAAAGTGGACGACGCCCACAACAGGTCTACTAAAACAAAGACTTAGACTTTGTTAGGTTAACTTATACATTTAAACATGCATTAACATCCATTAAATGTAAAACATAACAACATTATGACAAAAATAATCTGTTTTATTCCTTGGAAAATAAAATAAGAGTTTTATAGTATTCAATCACTCGAAACGTGATTTCTAGTATACAAACTCTAACAGTTTCCTCAAGCTCTGGCTCTTGACAGGGGAGGGCAGAATTTGGAGCGTCGTTTGAGATGGTGGCAAAGGCACACAGTTAGCAGAAACAAACGTCATATCTGTGTTTTGATTCCTTGTGTGATTGTCTGGTATATTTGGACAGAAAGAAATGAATGTGTTCATCTTGATAAGGTCTTCAAAGTGGAAAATGTCTGTCAAAGGATTGTTAACTACTTGAGGAACCTGGTTTTGGCAGGTCGCCTTGGTCAGGATCAGTGGGTGGAATGTGACCCGAGAGTTGATTTCATGAATAAGCATATTAGAAATTAAAAGGGGAAAAGGGTGGAGAAGGTTGTATGGAAGCCCCCCGACTTATCTTGGGTTAAACTCAATTCTGATGGTACTTTCGAGGAGGCATCAGGTAGAGCAGGGGGGGGGGGGGGGAGGGAGTGTGAGGGATCACCCGGGGGAACCTATTGAGGCTTCAGGCTCTGGGTTCGAAGCGGAACTTAAAGCTCTTCTTGAAGGCGTGATAATCGCCAAGTCACACAGCAACAATATGTGGTTGGAGACAGATGTGGAAAGAATCAGTCTGATGCTGGGGAAGAGACAGTTGGGCCCGGCTGATACAAGACATATTATGGCGAGGATTGAGATGGAGCTTAGAGGAGTTCAATGGAGGATATCCCACATCCGAAGAGAAGGCAATAAGGTAGCAGATTTCCTGGCTTTAAAAGGGAAGGAGGCTCGGATGCTGGAGAGGTTTGAGGGGAGCGCAATCCTGTGCGGGCAAGAGCCTTGGCTAGGCTGGATCAGCTGGGTATGCCCAGCTTTAGTTTTTGAGATTTGTCAGCCTTTTGTCTTGTGTTTTTCCCGCTTTGTTTGATTTGGTGGTCGTTTGTAATGGTTGTTTATGGGCTTTCCACTTTTGGAAATGGTCTATGTATAAACCTTGATTTCATGATATATATGGGATGAGGGACCTACTCAACCCTCCACCGTGAAGGTGTTCTTTTTTTTCTTTTTAAAAAAAAAAAAAAAAAACCTCTCAATCTTTACAAAAATAATCCTAACTTAGAAAATCGCTGTCATTTTCGAGCATATTGATGAAGTCTCTTTAACATGAACTAAGGGTAAAATCTTTCTATTATCTCTCCATTTTTGTTCATATAGACAATAGTCATTTGCTCATTCACCGAGCAATCTCGAGACTCATCAACCATTATGGAAAATAATTCATCACCAAGTTTCTTTCGACTGCACATGCATTAATCCATTCTTTTTGAATTGATGGAGCAATCATTTGATTATTTTCAGGAGCATTTACCGATACAACTTGACCAACTTCATCAATCCTTAAACTACACACATATAATAACTCTAGAAAGTTGCCCCTATTTGAAGAAGTTGATGTCTCATCATATCCTCTAAAAGCCAAACCTTAATTCAAAAGGAAGCGAATAACATCAAGAGTTGCAGTCAAACGAATCCTATACTCCTTCTCTTGTTTTGAATAAAAGATGTTAAATTATCTTTCGAAAAATTAATTTAGTCGTACATTGCACGTGGATGGATACTAGTACAACCATAAACCTCATAAACGTATCCCCATAGGATCTTAACCAATCCTAAACCTCCCCTAAACATTTCATTCATATATGACATCTTAACCAAAATCCTAAATCTCTAAACCTTTTCCTCATACCCGAATAGGTACCATCAACACTCAGATGATTGCTTTTATTGGATGTATGTTTAACATGTTCCATGAGAGATAGACCTTGTTTCTCAACAAATATCACTAACCACATTGGCTAGGGTTTCTCCATTGATTATCACACTACAAACTTTGGTTTTGATGTAACAAACGCATGTACAACGTGTCCTCTATTTGTCGAGTACATACTCACAGCTTTTCTCTTTCAAGGATCTTCTAGAAAATACTTTGCTTATGATGTAATATGTGAATTTTTTTTTTGCCAAATTAAGTAAAAAATACTACCTACGTCCAAAAAAAATGGACCAGTTTTACCATTTTTGGCCATCCACCAAAATTAGACCAATTTCTAAATATGAAAATTTTTAAACGAGATATTGGTCTCTAAAATCATGAACTTTGCCCAAAATTTGGTATTTCCCATGAACTTTAAAATTGGTTTAGAATATCACAAACTTTGTATTTTGTTTTGTATTTCCCAAACTGGCCCAAATAAGATATTTTCATCAAAATCTTATTTTAAGTGGGCAACCGTGATGCATTTTATGGTATTTTAAACCACTTTTTAAGTTCATAACAAGTAGGATAAAAAGTCACGTAGAAAACGAGGTTGATTTGATTGTGTCAAATATGATAATAAAAAAAAACCTCATAAATTAGTCAAATATGATGATAGACATGCAGTGGTAAATATCAAACAAAACAAAGTTTGTAATATTCTAAACCAATTTTAAAATTTATGGAAAATACCAAATTTTTGGGTAAATTTCATGGTTTTAGAGACTAATATTCCAATTTTAAACATATAGATACTACTAATAATATGGACCTCGCAATCCATCAACACTACTTCTCTATTAACTTTTTCCGTTCTCTCTTTATTTATCAATTGCACATTAGAACTCATGTCATATGATTATTTTTTTTGGATGTAGTATAATTTTTTCTGCAAACAAGAACTCAAAAGTTTCGATAAAAAAAAAATATATATCACCATAATTGGAATATGACTAATGATATCAACTGATACTATCGTCGTCGGTTGTTTAAAGAAAAACAATTAATCTATGAAGAATACAACATGACATATGGATGGATCATAAAATCACTTGACACAAGGGAACAAAAAAAATAATATTGATAGAAGACATATATTCTATATTTTGTATAAAAATATAGTATCAAATTAGATTATTAACATAGACTTTGTATAGTACTAAATTTTAATATGAACAAATATAAAAATTTTATGGAAGAAAAACTGTATTACTATGGATAGTATAGACATTGTAAAATGAAGTGATTTCTATAAATTCTATTCTCTGTATTTTGAAAGGACAAAAATAAATTTATATGGATCCCAACAACTATTTATTCCCCAACAACTATTTATTCCCCAACAACTTGAGCTCTCTTGGCTTCCACTCCTCTCACCTAACATCTCACTATTTTCGGTCTAGCCGAGGCATCTCCCTTTCGGAGAGAATTTCTATATCTTCACCAGATCTCTCTCCCCCTCTCACTCTGCGTAAACTAGTTCTCGAATTAGGTCTGAGATGGCGAGAAAGAAGATCAGAGAGTACGACTCCAAGAGACTGCTGAAAGAGCATTTGAAGAGATTATGTGGTATTGACCTTCAGATATGCTCTGCTCAGGTATACACAAAAATTGTACTCTACTTATCATCTCAATTGTATCCTATGTTTTGTTTGAAATGGAATTACCTAGGAATGGATCGGATCCTTGCTCTGTTTATTCGGAATTCTTTTACTTAGGGGTTTTGATCCGTACCTATATATTTGTGTTTCAGAAAATTGTGAATCGCGATTTTTGATTCACTGGTCCCTTTAGTATGCTGTGATCACTGTGCTGTCACTTTATTCTGCATTAGATCAGGGATATGACTTATGAGAGTTGTTGGATGTGTGAGATGATGGACTTATTTATGAGTTTCGCACATTAGATCATGAATCTGTGATGAATTACTGGATAAACATTGACAAAACACATGAACACATCATTACGGATAACAAGAATTCTACAACTTGTCTCATGTTTCCTCTGTTTCCTTCCAAATGAAGATGATTCTGGATTTTAGTTGTTGCGGATGCCATATGGTCTGCTATAAGATTTTAAGCTCTGTGAAGTTACTAATATGCTGTGTTGTTATTCCCTTTTATGCTAGCGTTGTGTTTCCGCATTAGTCACACAAGTGTTTTTTTGCTTTGATCTCAGTACATGTCTAGTTGTGCTGATGACTATGTACTTTCCCTCAGGTAACACAGTCAACAGACTTTTCTGAATTAACGAACAAAGAACCATGGCTATCATCGACAAAGTTGGTTGTGAAACCTGACATGTTGTTCGGGAAACGTGGCAAGAGTGGTCTTGTAGCCTTAAACATGGATCTTGCTCAAGTAGCTGCATTTGTCAAAGAGCGCCTTGGTGTTGAGGTGACAGAAAAATCTAATAGATTGCTCTATTAGTATTAGTTATGCTACATTGGAAGCTTACTTGATTTTCATTTTTCCCAGGTTGAGATGAGTGGTTGCAAAGCCCCTATAACCACCTTCATTGTTGAACCTTTCGTACCTCATGATCAAGAGTATTACCTTTCTATAGTATCTGATAGGTTAGGATCCACCATTAGCTTCTCAGAATGTGGGGGCATTGAAATTGAAGAGAACTGGGACAAGGTAGACAGCTGCAACATGGTTTTGTTTGGTTCCCTACTTTCGAAATTATCATGGTGTATGCAACAATAGACACCAACTAATCTATTGTTCTGCAGGTCAAAACAATATCCCTCCCAACTGAAAAACCAATGACCTTGGATGTATGTGCTCCATTGATTGCTACACTGCCATTAGAGGTAGACATCTGAATCACCTTGTCTCTTTATTTGGTGTGAGATATCCTATATTAATTTGTTTATAATTATATAATATTTTAATTTTTTTCATCTTCTGATGAAGTGATGGTGTATAACCCAACCTTTTCATAATGAAGTGATACTATCCTATATTTTCATGTCCTCTTGATACTAAATTCTTCATCATTTGTTTCAGGTCCGGGGAAAGATTGGAAATTTTATAACTGGCGTCTTCTCTGTATTTCAAGGTATTACACTCATAATGGAACTGATTGTTAGTTTAATAGCACACTTCAACTTCATCAGTTGTTTTCGTACTACTACGACTTTGAATTATGAAAAGATCAAGTAGTTGGAACTATTCATCAAGGATAGAGAAACACGTCATTCAATTTCTCTTCATCCCTGTCCCTCAGCCGATACCATACCTCATCCCTTGTCTTCTGCTCTGTTATCTTTGTATTGATGCAATTGAAGCATATGATTTTTATCTTTTGATTTTTTAACCGGGTAAGTTGACATCGATCCTATTTATTATCCACAGATCTGGATTTTAGTTTTCTTGAGATGAACCCATTTACACTAGTGAATGGGGAGCCTTTTCCTTTAGATATGAGAGGCGAGTTGGATGACACAGCTGCTTTCAAAAACTTCAAAAAGTATGTTGATGCATGGTTCTCATAGCATGATTCAAATTACTTTGTTGCTAGAATATAAAGCTCATCTCTTTATAAATTATGATTTGTTTCAGGTGGGGTAACATCGAGTTTCCTCTACCTTTTGGAAGAGTTCTCAGTCCAACAGAGAGTTTCATTCACTCACTAGATGAGAAGGTAAATGCCCCCACCTATTGTGCTCCAAAGGTCATTCCATGTGCTAAAACTAGAAATGAGAAAGAAAGAACCTCATTTTTAGACCATTGGTTCAGTAATGATTGTTTTGTGGTTCTTTATTAAATAAACAATGAGCATGATCATTCACACTTAGATAGTTGAAAGAGAGTAGGATTTTTCTGCCCTGCCATCCCCAGGGTTCATCTATGTTGTGGCCTTGGCTAATGGTCATAGCTTTGCCTGTTTATTAACATGCTTCCCTCTGGATAATTGGAATATAACTTCAAAGATATATTATGGTCTTGTTGTACTTCAAGTTAAATATATGATCTTAAATCAACTTCATAGCTGTTAGAATAACAAAAGTGATCCTTGTTTCTGAAGCTTCGGTTCTGTATTGTGACTTGTGAACCTATATGTACATGTACTTGGCACATTTCATTGCTAATCTTCTCACCTGTATTCTTTATCCTGTTATAGACCAGTGCATCTTTGAAATTTACTGTCTTGAATCCAAAAGGACGTATTTGGACAATGGTTGCTGGAGGTGGTGCAAGTGTAATATATGCCGATACAGTAAGTATTCCAGATTTATCTTCACTGATGCCCATCCAAGTAACCAACCAAGCAAAAACCAAATTTTGCATTACGTTCTCTTATGTTCCATATTGTTTGAGAATACTTATTGATTTCTACTTGAAATTTCCCCAAAAAAGGTTGGAGATCTGGGCTATGCATCTGAGCTTGGTAACTATGCTGAGTATAGTGGAGCTCCAAATGAAGAAGAAGTTTTGCAATATGCCAGAGTTGTTATTGATGTGAGAACTATGATTTGCGTTCAAGTACTCCACGTCTCAACATTTCTCCCTATATACTTTTCTAACATAATTCTCTGTCATTGCTGCTTGCAGTGTGCCACAGCTGACCCAGATGGCCGCAAGAGAGCTCTTCTAATTGGAGGTGGCATTGCCAACTTCACTGATGTTGCTGCTACATTCAATGGAATTATCAGAGCTCTGAAAGAGAAGGTACTCAAACTGTTTTTTTGTTTAGGATGACATTCTGATTTTTACTCTTGAGGATGACATAAATTTACCCATCAATTGAGCAGGAATCAAAACTCAAAGCGGCTAGAATGCACCTTTATGTTCGTAGAGGTGGCCCCAACTACCAAACTGGTTTGGCTAGAATGAGGACTTTGGGAGAAGAACTCGGAGTTCCCATTGAGGTATGAAATCACATTTCTCCTATCCCATATTCATTCTATTTGACTTGTCATGCCTTCTTTTCTTACTGCGGTTATTCTCTACCTTCAAACGTCTGAGTTACTAGTTCATAGAAAACTTTGAAATTTAATTATTCTCTCTTCATTTAAGTCATTTGCATTTCCTATTGCTAGTTTATTTTGATCTGAGTAAGCTAGCAAATTGAATACTAAATGTGATTGAAATAGAGTCTCGAATAACATCTATCTGGGCTCTATGGTTAATACTGGTTTAGGTTTATGGGCCTGAGGCTACAATGACTGGGATTTGCAAGCAAGCTATCGAATGCATCATGTCGTAGCCACAACGACTCTCTGCTCTCTATCGTAGTGAAGATAATAGTCCAACCGGCTCAAGTCAGGCTGCAGATGGATTAATTCTCTTTGTCATGTGTGTTATTCTCTTCTTTTCGAAGACTATTTGTTCTTGTATTGAGAAAATTGTCTTGGAAGTTATGAATATTGTTTTTGCTGTTTGCCCCTGAATTTGTTTTGAAACCAACTTTTACATTGCTGTTTTCCTATTGGTTGATCTTTTAAAATGATGCCTTTCATTTTACATGCTCTATATGAGATTGATTCAAAGTAAAATGAAGACATCATTTTATCGAAGTTTGGGGAAAAACTAGAAAATCTTAAAAGTAAATTACATGCAAATCATCTTCTTTTATGAAAAAACGATATCATTTGCTAACATACACATGAACTTCAATTTGAAAGTCTCCTTTTGAAATTATGTGGAAAATTCTTACCTCCTATGTCGTTCTCACAGTTTTTCTTCATGATCCGATCATCAAAATTAATCTTGATTTATCTTAGGTTTCAATCTCTAATTAGGTGAGTATCATTTTTACTAATAATATTTCAATTACTTTATTCTCTATCGATCTTTTTTATTTTATCAATTTTGCATTAAAACCCGCACGATACATTATGTGCCGGTGCATTTCAATTTCTTATACGACGTAGAAGCATAGTACAGTAACAGCTATGGTGTGTTAAGATTTAAGTTGTTGCATAATTCTGATGAATCAGTTAGGTGAGAGATCTATAAATGCCAGTGAAGAGATGATATGCATTGTTAAAGCCAGCTCATAACAATGGAAACGTGTCATTTTTTTGGAACCAAAGAGACAAAAATGACTAGAAATGGTACTCCCAATTATGGGTTTAATAAAAAAAAGTTGACCCTAAAATTAGGCACTCATTGAATAGTTAGATAGCCTGAAATACGACTATACGAGCAAATTAATCATAGCACAAAAATGTAATAGGATGTACTGATGTACATCAGCTCAATAGTTTCGTAAATCATGAAAACATACATTGGAATTGTCGAAATTAATTCAAGCTAGTGGGCATCAAACCGTATACATTTTGGTAGTAGTTTATGATTTGATGATAATTTAATATTGCAATGTAAATTAATTTGTTTGAAGTTTATAAATTATATTGTTTAATTTAGTTTGTCCTGTATAAGAAAATTACTAACAAATTGTAAGTACCTATACATAAGTTTTGCCATAAATAATTTAAAATGTCCTATTACATGATTAAATTAATAATCTTAACAAGTTTCAGTTTATGAGTTTGTTATTCAGTACAAATATATATGTATTAGGTTAATATGATGTGACCTAGTAATTACTCTATTAATTATCTAAGTATTATTGTCTGGGCAGTTGAATACTTAAATGCTTCCGATTCCATCCCCACTCTTTCAAGTTTAAACGTTAAAATGAGATGGTGATGGTTGGATACTGCTCCCTTCGATAACGAAAATAGTCTGATGATACGAAGTTTTATAATAAATTGGTAAAGTAAGAGAGGTGGAGAATAAAAGTCGGTAAGTACGAAAGATAAGAAAAAAAGTAAGAGAGAGTTTCCACTTTTAAAATAAGGAGTAGTACTATTTTTGTGGACACCCCAGTAAAATGACAAAAATGAAACTATTTTTAATGGACGAAGAAAGTATGAAAGGAATATAGTAGTATGATTTTAACTATCAATAGTCATTCATGCATTGTTCAACCTAAGCAATCTCTATCGATCAAAGCTCTGTCATTAGAGCTGCCCAAGGTTTATCGAACCGGCGGTTAAAACCGAAACCGTAACCGCCGGTTACGGTTCCGAATCGAAACCGCGAGAAATATTCCGAACCGAAACCGTGAATTTTAGAACCATGGTTCGGTTCAGGTTTCAAATTTTTCGAACCGAAACCGCGATCGAACTGCCGGTTCCAGACGGTTTTGAACCGCCTGTTAACCGGCGGTTTCACGGTTCCAACATGAAATTATTCTCAAATTCGCACAAAATTCTCAAATATTTATGAATTAATATTGATTTGATTTCTACCAAAATTAAGAAGGGAACATGATTTATATTTGAACTTTTAAATGTGAACATTAGACTTGTGTGAATATTTATAGTTGTTTCTGTATATCATGTTGTTTTTCTCTCTCACAATTATAATTTAATTACAAGGAATAACTATTCATTGGAATAGATTCAAAATGACTGAAATGATTCAAAATAACTAATCACATTTAATACATTTTGATAGTTATTCCACATCTATTTTGCTAAAAATTGAAAAGGGGTGCTTTGTTGCAATAATTCACAAAATGTCGCAGAAACCAAAATGAGAACAAAATTTGTAATTATTAAAAGTAGCATTAATGTTGCACTATTTTCGTATATAAAAGCATTATATATGCAATCTCACCGTTTTTTAAGTATGATTATGTAGTATTCAAAATATGAATATGCATTCTTCAAAATTGATTGGTTCATTGGCATTGTTGATTATACATGATTTAGTTTTAGTTAATCAAGATCAATTAAATTCAATTAATTTAGTTAATGCAATCTCACATTTTTTACGTATGACTATGTAGTCTTCAAAATATGAATATGCATTCTTTAAAATTGATTGGTTCATTGGTTGGTGGTGGGTGATGGTTGCACTCTTCAAAAATGATGGCACAAAACACTATTTTTTTAATTTTTTTTATTTATTATTTAAATGCTGATTTTAAATTCAAATTGGAGCTCAAGCCCTTTTCAATTTTTTCTTTTTTCCCCCATTTCATGTTTTTTTTGTTTACGTTTAGACGAGTATGACACTTGTAAATTATATCACATTGTAATTTGTTTGTAAAGTATATCACATTGTAATTTGTTTGTAAATTATACTCCCTCCGTCCCAAGATAAGTGACCTACTTCTTTTGGGCACGGGATTTAAGGAATGGTATTTAAATAAGTTAAAGTGGAGATAGTAAAGTATGAGAGAGAGAAAAGTAGAGGAGAGAAGAGAGAATAAAGTAGGTGGAGAATAAAGTAAGAGAGATGACTTTTTGCTAAAAATGGAAATAGGTCACTTATAGTGGGACACCCTAAAAAGGAATACAAGTCACTTATCTTGGGACGGAGGGAGTATGACATTGTAATTTGTATATTGAAATTGTAAATTTGATATCATTTTCAACTTACTCATCTTAATTCAATTTAAACTATCTATTTTCTTGTTTCAATTTATTTTATAAATTCAAACTTCATGGCAAAAAAAAATAAAGGAAAAAAACCGCGAAACCGCGAAACCGAACCTAAACCGCTACGAACCGTCCAAAAATCGGTGGTTCGGAACCAAAACCGAAACCGTCGGTATTTTAACCAAAACCGGAACCGTGAAATGGCCTCACGGTTCAGTTCCGGTTCCATATTTTCCAGAACCGGAACCGGTGGTTCCGAACCGAAACCGCCGGTTCATGAACTGTGGGCAGGTCTATCTGTCATTGCCATCATCCAATTCGTGGGAGCTCGTTTGTCAGCGATGCTGCAACACTCGCGACGTTGCCGTTTATTTTTGGAGACGATTCGCAGAAAGGATGTTTCTCGTCTTGCGCAAAGATGACTCCTCGACCCGGCTGAAAATATAGAAAAACGAAATTCGGTAATTTGAGAATTCAAGATTACGAAAGGTTTGTGACATGTCAATCAAATTGAAGAAGTCTTAAAATATCGTATTACAAGTCTAATAATATTGAAAATATGTCATCTGGAACCACGCCCACTTATGACCCTAGAAACAGTACCATAATATAACACTGCAATTCTACACTACTAAAATAGGTACGAGCAAATAAATAATAACACAAAAATGTAGTAGCATGTACACTAGCTCACATTATATGGTTTCATAAATCAGGAAGACATTGAATGGTCATAAATTAAGAGTAGCTGCATTCAATCCCACACATCTACCACTCCATTTATTTCTTCATTTCCATCTATACTAGTAATTCAAAACCAACTTATATGACCAATGCACCATGCACCACCAACAATACAAATCCCTCTAATATAAATAAGGGTATAGCCTCAAGCAAAACACAAATATACACACACCACCTACACACACAAAAGAGTGAATTAACTAAAGATATTTGAAGAGATGGAGGTGGGTTTGGGTAAGGTGCTCCTAGGCCTCACCTTGTTACTCGGTGCACTCACGATGGATGTGAATGGAGCAAGAACTCTCAAGGAAGTCGATCAGCCTCAGACCTTCGGTAGTTTTGGCGGAACATCTCCTAGCTCGGGTTCTATTGGATCTTTTCCCGGCCCGAGCAGTTTTGCTTTTGGATCACCCTCTTTTTGCTCATTTCCTGGGGTCCAGTGCACCCCGGTCCTGCCCACCATCCCGTTTGTACCAAACGGGAGTGGCTCCCCAATCGGGGAAACCCCATGATTAGAATCATGGGGCTAGTTTATAATAATGTTTTAAGTATGATTTAGTAGGGTTTGTTGCCTTTTAATTTTTATCCATGTATTAGGGTTTCTCTACGTACTAGCTATGTAATAGGTTTCAAGCTAGGTCATGTTATTTAATTACGTCTATTTTTAATATGGCCGGATTGATGAAACTCTTTTTTATTTATTCATGTTATAATCGTCTATTAGAGAATATCACAACACTCAATGTTAACAACCAAATCAACTCAAGAGTGTTATCAAAATATTGTTATACACTCACACAGACTAACATAAAAGTTAATGTAGATATGCTCTTCTATAGTTGATTCGAGCTATTGGACTATTTGCTGGAGAAAGGGTTTTGCCGTTTATCAACTGAGTTACATTTCATGCTGACATCTCCTTCTCTTGATGCAATTGATTTTTAGAAAACTCTTTTTGGGAGTTAAATTATTTATGCTAACATAATTTGAGAGTTGAGAACTGCAGATATTTCGAATTTTCTATCAAAATTAATGGATACAGTTAAAAGTTCGATTGTTCTTTCTTGTGTTTAATTGTGAATGAAGGAATGGTTTCATGGGCTCAAACTGTTGGACTTGGATGATATATTGGGCTTTAACTATTGCGTACTATTCTGTATGGTTTCATCAATATTTTGTCAAACTTTAATTTATTTCAAAATGAGCAGTAAACTTTATGCTTATACTATCATTTAGTTATTTTATTTCAAATAGAAATTAAAATCATGACGTCACATAAAATATAAGAGATGTAAACTCATTTAAAAATGATGATGTGATTGGGGAGATTGTGAATTAAGTGAGGTTAGTTGGAAGTTACGTAAGCTAAGCCAACTATTATCACTTTTGTAAAAGCACATAATAATATAGAGTTGGTGACATGCAATCAACGTGGAATCCAATAACCTCGGCCGGCCTCCCCAAGAAAATACCATATTTTTGTTAATGAAATTCCATCATATATTGCTCATCAATTTGTGTAAGCTAATTTGTTTGGATTCAACTTTTTCCTAATAAAATAAATGTTAACTACTAACATAGTAACATGGGTTGAATTTTAAGAAGCCCCCTTGCATTCCTTCTCAAAGAAAAAAAGGCCCACCTACGTAATCCATGTGGTGGCATAATTTTATTGTTTTATTGAATGAATACACCATTGACCAAATAACATATCTCTAAAATCATCTCCAATCATATACCAAGTTTTATTTTTAGTGTAGAAATTTCTCCAATCATAATGCAAATTCAAACTTATTTTTGCATTTCTTTTATGAACAACACTAAATATAAATATGAATGTGTATTGTAGCCACTGCAAAATTTTTATGAGACATAAATATAAATTTGAGTTTGGTATAAATAATTGGCGTAAAATTACTTTTTGATATAAAACAACACTCAAAAATAGGTTTAAGTTTGATGTAAATAGTCCAAAATGCCTAGGCACCGATTGATCTTTCAATTCAATCGTATTAAATAACAAAATATTAAAATCATTAATCTTTTTCCTTTCCCCATGACGTAAATTTATTTCTTTCAATTCGATCGTATATTCGTATTGAATGTTGGTTATCGAATAATTAATCGTCTGGTATGACAGATAGCCATACTTAATTAAGTTTAGTGGGTAGTGAAGCTTGCATTAATGACCTAATTCATGCCTTTTACTCCTTGTTTATATCATGCTTTCTTTTATTGTGGACCCTATAGTATTAAAATGTTACTACTAATTAATGTTTTTATCCTTGACTGTTACTTCATTTATAAGAATGATGTCCAATAAAGATAAAATTCATGCATGGTTTCGTTTTTAAATATAATTCGAAGCGTGTTAATTTTACATATAAGAATTATGAAAATGTGTATATATTGACAATATGTTATGCGTCACAAACATGCATGAGGAGTCGACTTCAAGATTTGATTGCGGAAAACACTAGCTCATCTCTAAACCGACAAATCTACACACTTTGAAATACACCTCTCAACAATATTAAATTTTAATGATTAAATGCTTCATCTTTGTCGCATTGAATAGTATCATCCTCATTGCGGTGACGATGTATATATTCAAATCAAATAAATTTAATAATTAAATGCCCCATGCAAACACTATGAATTGCTAAAGTGTCGGCAACCCCCCAATAATACATTTAATTGTGATGATGTATTTTAGCAAATGTAAAAGTGATAGGATCTAAAACTCTCTAAATTACTACTAGTAAATTGTAACTTCACCTGATTTACTAACTTCGTATCTCCTATTTTGATATATCCGCATTGTGTTTATGTTGATTCCTATTTATCAGTTCCATAGATTTATTCCAAGTAAAAAAAAAGATTAAAAAATTCTACGAATAACTTAATTTAAGATTAAAATGAAGGAAATATAACTATGGATTTTCATATATCGATAGAGTATTTTGGAATTTCCATTTTGTCTCCCATCGGAAATCTCATTTTATAACTAACTACCAGTTTTTCATATTTATATTGTCGATTAAAGAAAATCTCAATTTTACGGTTCCTAGTTTTTTCTTTAATTTCCTAGAATCATTCATAAAAAAATTAAGTCACACCAATGACAAGACTTGATTCACATTTGAAGGTGAATATTACCTTCTCTACCTTCTTGTGGATGATCTATTTTTGCTCTGTTGTTGTTTTGTACTTTTGTAGTCTACCTCATCACTTGGTGGTTTGAGATTTTTGGATTATAAAAAAAAGACTTCTCCACTATTCTCACTATATAAGAAAGAATTAAACCGTGTTTGTTTGTTTTTTGTGATCAGCCACTATTTTTTTATTTGGTGGGAATAGGATATCCATTGGTTTAATCAACTCCTATTCAAATGATTTTCCCCTATCAACTTACCACATAAAAAATAGTGGCTGGTCATGAAAAATACTACTCCTATTATTTGATACAAAACGTTATGTATATATTGGTAAGGTATTAAAATATGAAGAACGAAAAGTCATAAGATTACTCAACAATTAAAATATCAGTCCACGTACCTATACACAAACACACACCCCATGACCCCAACCTGTCTATTTCATGAACTGAATCAATTTTTAAACGAGTGAACTACGTAGATGGTATCTGATCTTTCATTTTTGCACATAAATGGTATCTTATCTTTATTTTATATCGTTTTTGGTACCTTATGACAAAAATAACCACAGGTACAAAACATGTGATTTTTTTGTTATTGAGGATATTTTTAGAAATTTCAATTAAATAGTACCAAAATATATAATTATTTTTTCTCCCTTTCTTATTTCTTTTTTAGTTTCTTCTTCATTCTTTTTTCTTTATTTTCTTCTTTTTTTTTTAGTATTTTATATTTCTTTCTTCTCTCTTTTTTCTCCTTAGTTTATATTTCTTCTTCTTTCTTTTTTCTTTTATCTTCTTTTTCTTCTTTCCTTTTAGTTTTTTTATACATACATCAATTGCATTCATAATATAAATCAGGAATAAAATCTCCAATTAAATTAATTATTTAAAATAATTAAATCAATTGAATATTTTTTATTAAATTACTTTATACTCATTTTAAGATTGAAACACCTAACTAAAAATATTCAACTCTTTATATCATTATAAATACAATTCACAATTATTATTACATAATATTATATGATTCATAATTTATATAATTATACTATAATTATTTATTAATTACTACTACTTTTTAGTATTATAACAATAATATTTTTATAATAATTAAATATAATTATAACTATAATAATTAAATATAATTATAACTATAATTATAATTAATTATATTTGAATGATATTAAAAATAAATAAATTATTAATTTATAACATCAAAATAATAATATTAATATTAATTAATAATAATAGTATAAAGAGTGAGTAGAATGAGAGAAGATATTATAATATCACTTTTGATACTAATTTGGTGTATACCTAAAATATCCTTTATGGCATAAATGAGAAAATGTATTTGTTTAGAGGGCAATTTGGGAAGAAAATTGCATCAGGTACCAAAAATGTGATTTATAGGTACCAAAAGCGATATAAAATAAATATCAGATACCATTTACGTGCGAAAATGAAAGATCAGATACCATTTATATAGTTCACTCTTTTTAAATTTGACGTTGAACATCCACTTCTTATCAATAAATAAAATGAGTTAGTCTTGAATAGCAACTAGACATCTAATAAACCGTAAAAATCAATTGCCAGGATTAATAAAATCGTCTACCTAGCATAGCTACACAACACAACAAACAGATACACCAACTAATGTATGTCAACATGAATCAATTTTCAAACTAAATTTTGGTCAGCCTATATTCCTATTCCTGTATTAAAACTAAATTTTCAATATTCAAACTAGTTTTGGTCATCCTATATTCTTATTCCTACAAACTAAATTTTCTAACTAAATTTTGGCCATACTATACCAACAAACCCAACTGGAGAGAATCAATTTTGAAACAAAATTTTGGAGATCCTATGATAGGTATTATGGGGGAAATTAATACTAGAAAAGAGAGAGTTGAAGATAGAGCTAAGTGGTTTCTCTAGAAT
Organism: Salvia hispanica; assembly: GCF_029641045.1. NCBI lineage: Eukaryota > Viridiplantae > Streptophyta > Magnoliopsida > Lamiales > Lamiaceae > Salvia > Salvia hispanica. The sequence continues at coordinate 48,813,287 of NC_142692.1, read as the reverse complement.
GATAAAAATAATTCATTCAAGAGAGCAATGGAGAATCGATGGAAGAGAATGATCAAAGTAATTAATTCTTAATAATGATAAAAAGACTCCACATATATTATACGAAAAATTGAAATAACTATTATCAAATTTTATCAAACCGATGTCGTCGGAACATATGCAATTGAGATATCGTTGTTATCCATATAAAATACCTTTGATTTGATATATTTTTTCCGAAAAAATAAAATTGAGTGAGTTACGTAAATTTTAAGTTTTGAGATGATTTTGAAGAGATAAATTGGTTAGTTTTAACCACCATATATATATAGGAATTGACATTAATATTCTTTAATTGTATTTACTAATTATTTTAATTTGAAATATAATCCACTTGACATTATTTCAACCTAAATCTTATAGTCTAATGGCTGAAAATGATTCTTAATTTTAGATTGCTAATTAATTAGCCATTGATTACAATTCACTCATCACATACTTATAATATAGAGATAATATTAAGTGGTCAAGGTATATCACATAAAAATATGATGTGGTATGTCCTCCCAATAATATTTTGACCAATAGACATATACAATGGTCTCACGAGAAAATATTTAGTGGTTAAGGAATACCCCATGAAAATATGAGATTCTAACTACTATAAAAAAAATAATAAAATTACTAAATCTTAACACTGTACATAATTATACAGAGAATATGAGAAGAATTTTGAAAGCCATCATCCTATTCCTCCCTATAAATAAGCCCAACTTAATTCACCAATACTCGCAAACATTTGGCAGAGTTCCAAACCATTCTCCTCTGCTGTTTGAGTTGAATTTATCTGAGGTACACATTCTCAGCCAAATCAATCATGGAATTTGTTTGATTTATTGCTAATTTTACTTGTGTGCTTCGCTTCTTGCTTTGAATTGTTCTCTGCTTCCTCATATTGCTTCGTTCGATTACACGAACTGATCATTTTACTGTTTATGTTATTTTGACTTGAAATTCTTCGTTATCATGCATTTCTTTTTCGTGGAGCAGTATGAGAGATCTTGTTCTGTGTGAGCTCGTCATGTTTTGCTATGTGTATCAGTATGTGTGTGTGATTTAAGTAGGCTTGCATATGTTTCATGTTTAAATTTAGGGATTCATGATCAAATTTGGGGTTTGATGATGCGGTGAGGTGTATTAGCGGCATAATCATGTTCAGTTCACATAAATAAGCACGGAATCAAAAGAAATTTTAACATCAATTTTTTTTTTCTGGATCTTGATCATTTGTATATCAATGAATCAGTTGTGTTTTTTGTTTAACTGAGATTTCCGCAAGAGTTTCCTATTCACATGCTGTTTGGCGAGATATGCCCTTTCTTTATTGATATTTGATTCTTCTTTAAGGCTTTACTTGATCTCCGAGTAAAGTAAAGGTTCTTCATGACTTCATATGTTGTCCTTTAGTGGCTTCAGTTAGGCTCCATTTGATGTTTTTATACGTGACAGATTCGTTGTAACGATAAGGTTCTTCATGATTTATATTTTCAGGTTAAGGAAATGGAAACGTTCTTGTTTACCTCTGAGAGTGTGAACGAGGGACACCCTGACAAGCTCTGTGACCAGATATCTGATGCAGTTCTTGATGCCTGCCTCGAGCAAGATCCCGACAGCAAGGTTGCATGTGAGACTTGTACCAAAACCAACATGGTGATGGTCTTTGGTGAGATCACAACCAAGGCCAACATAGACTATGAGAAGATCGTGCGTGATACCTGCCGTAGGATTGGCTTTATTTCTGATGATGTTGGTCTTGATGCTGATAAATGCAAGGTTCTTGTTAACATTGAGCAGCAGAGCCCGGATATTGCTCAGGGTGTCCATGGCCACCTGACCAAGCGCCCAGAGGATATTGGTGCTGGTGACCAGGGACACATGTTTGGTTATGCCACTGACGAGACCCCTGAGTTAATGCCTCTCAGCCATGTGCTTGCCACCAAATTAGGTGCTCGTCTCACTGAGGTTCGTAAGGATGGTACATGCCCCTGGTTGAGACCTGATGGAAAGACCCAAGTCACGGTCGAGTACTGCAATCAGAAAGGCGCCATGGTTCCGATCAGAGTCCACACTGTTCTCATCTCCACCCAGCACGATGAGACTGTTACAAATGATGAGATTGCAAGGGATCTCAAGGAGCACGTCATCAAGCCTGTCATCCCTGTGAAGTACTTGGACGAGAAGACAATCTTCCACCTGAACCCCTCCGGCCGCTTTGTTATTGGTGGACCCCATGGTGATGCCGGTCTCACTGGTCGTAAGATTATCATCGACACCTACGGTGGCTGGGGTGCCCATGGTGGTGGTGCCTTCTCAGGGAAGGACCCGACCAAGGTCGACAGAAGCGGTGCCTACATTGTCAGGCAGGCTGCCAAGAGTATTGTCGCGAGTGGGCTTGCACGGAGGTGCATTGTGCAAGTGTCGTACGCGATTGGTGTACCTGAGCCCCTATCAATCTTTATCGACTCTTATGGCACTGGGAAGATCCCCGACAAGGAGATTCTGGAGATCGTGAAGGAGAAGTTCGACTTCAGGCCTGGGATGATCTCCATCAACTTGGACTTGAAGAGGGGCAACAACGGGAGGTTCTTGAAGACAGCAGCATATGGCCACTTCGGAAGAGAGGACCCAGACTTCACGTGGGAAGTCGTCAAGCCCCTCCAGTGACAGAACTGAAAATCTGTCATATGGTCGAGGCATTGAATAATACTGCTCTTGTTGCTATAATGGCTTTTCACCTCAAGTGGTGCATCTTCTTGTTTGATGCTTTATTGTTTTTGGGTTTTGTTTTTAAGCTTCTCTTGTAGTCTGGTTTGAGCCTAAGATACATGTTATGGAATTAATGTGGTGTAGCAGTGTGTAAGAAGTAAGATTCATGTTTGAGTAATGTTACTATGGTATCAGCTGTTGGAATTTCTCATATCAATGGATGAATTGTTTGCGATTTTTTTCTTGCTCTCTGATGATGAAAAGTAAAATTTTTTCGTTGCATATGCTTCATTAATTGAGCTTATAAAGTGTTAATTTATACTACTCCATTTCTGTTGTATTGAAGATGAGTTAATTGGTTCACAAAAAAAGGAATTAATTATTTAATTAGTGCAAATTCCAAACAAACAATAATACATATAGAAGTGAAGTTAAGCTAATAAACCAAAAAAGTTGTGATACATCAAGAATGGAACTGAACGATTTGATTTACAATATTCCCACCGCAAAAAACATGATTCAGATTTGAATTTCAGTTGTGCTCAATAAAATTTGCCATTCTTAAAACACAGCTGTGGAGTTGAGACATACATATAACTATATATGTATAAAAATGAACAAGAATTATTCCTTGAATTGCCATTCTCTACGACACATGGGACAATGTGCTTGTGAAGTTTGTGAATTCACCCATTTCAAGATACAGTGAAGATGGAATGCGTGATTGCAAGAACCCCAAACTGCAACATAAATTTGTGTATGGATTAGATAGTGGCTATTCTAACATAGATTCATAAAGAAAGTGAGTGCAATATAATGAAATTCAAAGACAATGAAAATATGAATGGCTTCGGAAATCATTATTCGAACATCAAGAAGAATAGTTTCTCACAAAGTCATAAATAGAAAAACCAGCTATAATAGCTACTAATATTTCACTATAAGGGAGGACTTCATTTTCATTACAAGGGAGGACTTCATTTTCTAGCAGAAGTTTCTGGCAGATCAGGACAAGATAAAGGACATCAAGAACAAGGCACAACTGAGAAGGGGTCAGCAATTTTCTGCAACTTCAAATGATTTTCATCGGTCTAAATATATCATGCAATGGTGGTTTGAGTAATAAGATAATTAGGATAAAGGAGGTTAGAGGGAGAGAGGACATGAAAGAGCTCAGAGATGGAACGGAGGAAAGTACTAAGGACGTAGAAAGAAGAGTGGCCTAATGGACACCTTAGTCGTAATTCATATTTGTATATTTCAGTCCATGTGGCAACAATATGCTTCTATACTGAGCAAGTAAACCTACAGTCTACTTAGTTCATTACAGCAACCAATAATAGCCAAATTTATAAAGTATCCCAAGCTATTATACCAAATAGCATTCATTCAGTTGCATATTTTATTCAATGTAATATTTTTATGACCCAAAGTAGCAGGCTCTGTCAACCTATTAAACCAAAGTAGCAGGTTTTGTCAGCTCCAAAAGTCCTAAATAAGCAGTTGGTGAAATCCATCAGTGGGAATTTTCTATGATTGAAACATGCCCTGAGACTAGTGTTTGACAGTTGACAGACACCATGTTCATTTGTTAACTAGTTTATCTGTGTAGATCATACTGCTTTTGACATGCGATAGATAAGTGAATAGATCAAAAGTTAATTAGGACCTAGATGGTGGATAGGTAATTATGTATCCAAGCTTACCTCTGAATGGAACTGAGAAACTAACGGATTTTACTTACTATATGCAATATTGCAATTGACATAATAATTATATGAGTGAGCTTTTAACACGCCAAAAACAGGGGATAACCACTAAAACGGAAGGAATAAAAAGATAAGACAAACAAAAGGCAAGAAATGTAAAAAAAAAACTTACTTAAGGGGCAGTCATCTCCTGGGAGTTTACAATCAGGGCAACAACCATCAAATGCCATCCTACAAATACCACAAGTCTCGTCTTGGGCATCCCATGTCCAAGAAGCAACAGCATGCCATCTGGAAGTTCCAAAAAGAACATATTTTCAGCTTCTTAAAAATAAATCTCATAAAGAAACTGGCAGTACTAAGGATCAGATACATACTCTGTACATCACGCCCAGCAGAATTCACAAACAATACGGTCAAGGACAAACAGGCTTATAGCATGCCCTAAAGAAAAATATGATTGCTACATTGCATCCGTCATATAATCAATAATGTGCATATTTAGAAAATAAAATTAGTTTATTTATTGAACATCACACAGAATTGTACCAACAAAACCATTAAATTATTCTACCTAGTACCTACCAAGGAAAAGTACTCAGACAATTTCCTGGTATGCATGTATAAATAATACACATATGTAGGATACGTATAATCTTGACCTTCATTCTCTTGTGCCCTGCAAACACAACCACATATAAGAATATCAGGTCCGTTAAATCAGAATATACCACATACTATCATATACTACAATATTTTCCACTTTTTAGCCCACTATGACGCACTGAGCTCTTTGTATGTCAAGAAAGAGCAAATTGAAATAATTTGACTATTCCAAATCAATTGTAGTATTATAGGAACTTGAAAAAAAAATTATCTAATTGAACGCAATAGGAACTTGAGAAATTTAAATGTAAAGTTGTAAACCCTCCCCAAAAATGAAAAACTAAAACTAACAAATTATCACCAACCAGTCTTCAACAAAGGCAGAAGATCAGCCAGCTATGAGCCAAATTTCATGAAGCATTCTATTAGCACATCTTGTTTTCAATAACCATAGGCAAGTCGGCTAATAAAACAAACCGCTCCAATAATATTTTATGATACGTAGTGAAAGGCAGAATCACCAAATGTGTTCAATAATATGGATGCATATGAAACACAGCTCTACCGCAGACATGATAAAGTGGCTGCTGGATGACTGAAGATGTTCAATTAATTGCTCAAGTAAAACAATCTGAATAGGACGGTCAATGCACATAAGCTGTTTGTGTAAATGACAAATAATTGTGGTGGATGGATGAATTTGAAATTGGACAACGATGGTTATGTAACCAAGCGTTGAATTTATCAACAAAAATAGCATAGTTAAGCTAATTAGCACCATCGTTATCAGTATCTCTTCCTAAAAGCATAGCTCTAAGTGAACAATTATAGCACCAAAACCTACCAAAAATAAAATCGATCGAATTCAAGAGCAGAAAAACACATATTTGACATTAGCCCCTGCATTTTCAAAAACTGGTCGACATACATAAACATTATGAAGAAAAGAAAAATAGATGGAATCCACATTTACATGTAAGCATTCAGCAGAACAAACAAGCAGAGACAGAAAGAGGCGTACAATTTGTCTGTGTGCGAGATGGCGAGTCGACGGCGGTGAGGAGAGAAAGCGGCGTGGACAGGCGCTTTGGAGTGATGACTTCCCTTCACCCAACCTAGCGATACAAATTTAAATTTATAATTTTAAAAGTGTAAAACTCAAAACTGGTTCTTAATATGTTCCTATTTGATTTTGGTAATATACTTTTTCTTTTGTATTTTTGTATTTTGAATATTTTAACTCGGTTACAATTGATCCTATATTAACAATTCCATCAATTTTTAAATGGTATTAACCTGATTTTGACCGATTTTCATACAGTTTTAACCCGAGTGGGACTGTTAAAACCATCAAAATCGGTCAAAATCGTTTAAAAATTGATGAAATTATTAATGTAGGACCAATTGTGATTCGAATTGAAACATTCAGGATGCAAAATTCAAAAGATAAAGTATTTGACTAAAATTATAAAATTGGCATATGTTTAAGACCAATATTAGCCTTTATTCTTTAAAAAGTTTGACTAAACTGTTGAACCGGTTTCGGGCTAGACCATCCAGTTTTACGGATTCAGACGGTCTAATAAGAAGCGTTTTTCTTAATTCATAGTCAAATAGGCCGGTTCAATTGATTCAGTCTAGTTCTTTTTTGGTTTAGGATTGCTAGTTATTTACTTATTTTAATCTATCTGCATGATCAGGCAAGACATAAAACTGTAGATTATAATAATAAATCAATTTATTTTAACTTTCTCGCTCAATTATAAGTTATGTAGTACTCCCTCCGCCCCGACTAAGATGACATATTATTTAGTCGGCACAGGATTTTAGGAGTTATTGGTTAAAGTGTTTAATTGGAGAAAGAGAAGGTGTTTGTAAGTATTAAAGTAGTGAGAAAAAGAAAGATGAATATTTTAACATGAGTGAGAAAAAGTAGTTTAGTGTATTAATTGGAGAGAGAAAGTTACCAAAAAAGGAAATATGTCATCTTAGTTGGGACAAACTAAAAAGGAAAACGTGTCATTTTAAGCGGGACGGAGTGAGTAGTACGTTAACCAGTTTGCACTTTATCCCTTGAAAAATTGGCTTCGCTAGTTCCGCTGTGTATTTACTCCCTTCAATTTCTTGCTCATTAATCTTCAGCCAAATCTGAAGATTTGTACTACTACCACATTTTACTTTTTTTTTCTTGAAATGAGAAAAAAATTCACAGTAGCCATACTACTTTTTACTACTTCTAAATTAGCAATATGAGTTACTGTGTCCGTTTAATAATTTTTTGATAAATATAAATATATATAATATGGAAACTAATTGCGCCTCAAATATGGAAATTTTCCTCAATATCTTAGCCTTTATTCCTATTATTGAAATTTCTGATGAATATAAATTTATTTTTCTATGCATCTAAAATCAAATTTTCTTCCATCATTAATATTTTATTTTCTGATTTTAAAATTTTCTTTAACTTTTTTTTATGCTATCAAAAATATTAAAAATCAAATTATGGTCGTACTTTATTACTTGTGTAGATTTTTGGTGAAGCCAAAAATATTATTATCGTAGTAATAGTAATTATTTAATGGAGTGAACTACATAAATGGTACCTGATCTTTCATTTTCGCACATAAATGGTATCTGATCTTTGTTTTATAATGTTTTTTGGTACCCCGTGACAATCAAACATGTGATTTTTTTGTTATGTAGGATATTTTTGGAAATTTCAATTAAATAGTACCAAAGATGTGATTTTCTTTTCTTCCTCTTATTTCTTTTTCTTCTTCTTTCTTTTTTCTTTATTTTCTTCTTTCTTTTTAGTATTTTATCTTCATTTCTTTTTTTTCTTCTTAGTTTATGTTTCCTCTTTTTTCTTTTCTCTTCTTTTTTTTTATTAAATACCCAATTAAAAATATTCAACTCTTTATATCATTATTAATACAATTCACAATTTAAATTTTTTATTAAAGCTATATTGATTAGTTATTAATTTAATATAAAATAATAATAATAATTATTATTATTATATAATATTATATGATTCATAATTTAAGTAATTATACTATAATGATGTATTAATTACTACTAGTTTTTAGTATTATAACTATAATATTATTATAATAACTAACTATAATCATAATTAAATTTATTTGAATGATATTAAAAATTAATTAGTTATTAATTTATAATATTAAAATAATAATACTAATATTGATTAATAATAATAGTAAGAGTGAAGAGATTGATAGAAGATATTATAATAGTATCATTTTTTGTATATGCCCAAATTTTCCTTTATGACAAAAATAGAAAAATGTATTTGTTTAGAGGGCATTTTTGAATGAAAATTGTATAAGATACTAAAAATGTGATTTATATGTACCAAAAACGATACAAAACAAAGATCAGATACCATTTGAAAGATCAGGATAGTTCACTCTATTTAATATGCATCAAAAAAATAAGTTTTCGTCTTCCACCTCAAATTTTTTTGAGAAGTTGCGTCAATCGGACAGTGAATTCTAGGTCATGCGAACAAGAACATGAAAGGAGAAGCCATGCAAATCAGAAAGCAAGTCGACGTTTTCAGTGTTCCCAAATTTATTAAGAATGTCACTGAGAGAGTATCAGATTTTTCCATTTTAATATTTTGAAAAAATCCGAACAAAGTTCGTGATATTAGCAACCAATTACCTTCTTTATATAAATATAAGAGATACTATGAATTTGCTACAATAACTTATGACACAGATCAGACGGCGTGCCGTGTGATTAGATTACATTACCTCCTTTGAAAGTTCAACTTGGAAATACAAATTCCAAAAAGAGAAGCAAAAAGAATAGGAAAGAACAACAACATGACAGCAACAAGAGGTAGAAGATGGTGTCGATATCCAAAATAATCCTTCAAAAAGGCTGATACTGTTTTGGTCTCTCCAAACACCAAGATCTTCTCATCTATATCACCAAATTGTGAATTAAGCATGCCATTCAACGACCACGAAGTCGGAACCATATAATAAAACCATATCCACCACCTCGGAATTTGCTGCCACAAAAACAGATAATATTACAAAATCAAGCTTGCTTGTGGTTGTGGAGAGACAAGTGAGTAAGTAAGTAACTAACCGGGTGAGGGACCAAGAATCCGGCAAACAGATTGAACATTGTGTAAAAGGCCGACTGCGAAATGGCAGCCACTGGAAAGCTTGGTGTTATGGCAATCAGCAGCATTCCGAGGTAGGTGAAGTATAGCAGCGTGCAGAACATGGTGTAAATGTAGAAGAACACCTTGTATCCAGACCAGTGGTATCCGATCATCGGATATGTGATGACCGTAAATACAACTGATTGTGCAAACAGATATGGAATCTCGACAATGACCTGTAGAAATCAATACTCATCAGACATTTTGATAACATGTGATTTTGGTCACATTTGGCATGGCGAGCTGCATACCTGCGCGGCTGAGTAAGCCCACGAAGCATACATTCCAGCAAACTTTTCTCTGTAGAGAACAGTTCGCTCGGTGCTAACATATGGAAGGACTGAAGAGGAGTTGTTTATACCACAGAATAGCGTGGAGGCGTACATTGAGCCCAGCAGAGTTAATAGACTCTGCTGATTATGTCTGTTCACACACAAGGCAAAAGATGTTAAATAAACTTTTCATGTGAAGGGATAGGTTTCTCAAGAATAAGTTTCCAAAGGTTAGTTCAATTCAACCAAAATTTTATGAAGATTGCAGAAAGGCATAAAGTTTTGTCCATTATAGTATTGCAGGAACTTACACTTTTTTGCCTTGTTTCCAGAACACCAAGCCGAAAAGAAAAGCTGCAAAAATCATATGAAGCGAGCGCATCACGTTGTACTTAGGACTCCTCCAGTAAGACCAGTGCTGCTTCCATAGGCAAGCTTTGAATTGCTCCCAACCATTTTGCGGATAGCGGGTTGAGAAATGCAAATCTTTTGATCCAGCAGGTGGTACGCTGAGCTTATTTGCAAGCTCTTTGTTACTCCTTAAGCCAAAAAATAGAGAGAAAAGAGCATGCCTGATGAGTTGATGTGATAATTGAATAAAAGAGGAAAGGTATCACAATATAGGATAAAAATTTCCATGACTAGCTTCACTGAAGCTACATTAAAGATGTTATTCAAGACGGTCTTACTCATGCAAACTGGATTTCTTGTAAATCTCAGCAAAGTCTAAGCCAAGTTCAGCTTCTGAGGAAGATGAAGTGACTTCCAACATCCATGCAGCTGGATTGTAGTTATCTCTGATTTTTTCCACACCAGGGATTGCCTTTTGTGAAAATTGAAACCATAAAGTTAATAAAGAATTTTCTGCTAAGAAAGACACATCCATTACGTTCAAATAACAAGAAACATATAGAAATTGCAAGGGAAGACGCACCTCAAAATATTTAATCACTTCAGAAGAATGATGACCTAATGGCCCACAATAGATCATGCGACCTCCAGCTTTCAATAGTACTAACTAGAAGAAACAATGATATATTAATTAGCAAGTAAACAAGATTAACAAACAAACTAGAGATAAACAATAGATATACATTGCTGTTTACCTCATCAAATGCTTCAAAAATGTCAATACTCGGCTGGTGAATGGTGCACACAATGGTTCTTCCCGTATTTGCCACGTTCCTCACTGCCCGCATAACAATTGCTGCTGCTCTGGCATCCAGTCCAGTGGTAGGTTCATCCATAAAGATAATGGAGGGATTAGAAACTAGTTCCACAGCTATTGTTAGCCGTTTCCTTTGCTCAGTTGACAGACCATCAACACCCGGCAAGCCCACTAACGAATCTTTGATGTTGTCAAGCTCAATGGTTTCAAGGACTTCTTTGACAAATTCCTATTAGATTTCATAACAAAATTATGGTATTATACTGATGGGGAAATTGCTACTAAAACTCGAAAGTTTGAAGCTTCAGGACATGTTATCGTACATATTTTGTTTTTTCCTCAACTTGTGGATCAAGACGAAGCCATGCAGAAAAAATAACTGATTCTTGCACAGTAATTTGCGGAGAATGTATATCAGTTTGTTCACAGTAACCTGAAATCCGAGAAAATGTACTCTGGACTTTAGGATACCCTCCAATTTTTATTTCTCCTTCGATGGTGCCACTAGTTTTCCTGCCAGAAAGTACGTCTAGAAGCGTCGTTTTCCCAGCCCCACTGACACCCATGAGTGCTGTGAGAACACCAGGCTTGAATGCACCAGTGATATCACAAAGGATCTGAAGCCTTTTTTGAGTGTAACCATGGTCCTTCATGGCCTAAAAGGAAGCAGATAGCAAAACAAGCAGTTAGATTAGTATCTCTTTATATCTGATGCTAAGGAAATTTCCTAGTAAATCAGTTTCCAGATTTACCATTGGGGTGTCCACATAGTACTGGACATCTTGGAATACCATACTCAATGGTTGAAAGGGTAAAACCATTCTGTCTGCATAAATAGATCATCAACCAATGAAAGAACACAAACCATTTCTAGCCTTTACAATTCTGATTAATGTACTTTTATAGGATATAGATAAAGGTGAAAATGCCTAACCTCCATGAGGTTTTACACTGGTTCTAGGAGAAGAAACTTTGGAATGCCCTTCAATACTAGCTTTTTTATCCAGTTCTTTACTATTACCCTTTAGCTTTGCAAGTTGGTCGCTTGAAATAATAGCACGAGAACCAGCAGCTGATGCATTTGGAATTCATTAGTACAAGATCATGCATGCATTTGTAATGTTTAAGTAATATTCGTACGTTTTAAGTAACTCAATGCCATTGCAAAACCAAGGTTCAAGAGCAGTGTTAGCCCGATAAGGGCCCCCACGGATACCCAAAAGAGATCTTTACTGAAGTGTAATCCACGGTTTGCAAGTGTTTGGTCTCCTATGGTTGTATTTCCTGTCAGATCCTACCAAAACATGATAAATATGAAACACTGAACGTCATTATGGTAGATAGTCACAATTTGATTAATTTATCGAATTGAGAGTTTTAGATCATAAGAATATACTATTGCTTAGCGAGAACTTTGAAGTTTTCACGCGCACAAAGCACCCACCTTTTGCCATCTCGGAGCAAGAAACTCATTGGATGAAAGGCCTATCTCACCATATGAAAGAGGAGAAACCCAAAATGCCCACTTCAACCAAACTGGCATAGATGCTGCAAAAGCCATTTCTTCAGAACATTGTGTTTTGAGGTAATATTATGCGACTAATAAATGCATGGAGGATACTAAATTTTAGTACTACTATGGCTTAAGAAATTACTCACGCCGTGGGATTATAAAGCCACTGAATAACATCACAAACAGTATGGCCAAACTTCCAGCTGTTGTAGACGCAACTACAGTCCGAAAGAGAGCTGCTAGGAATCGGAACATAGATGATGAGGTCAAGTGCACAGCAAAAACTAAAATCATCTGGCGAAAGAACCTGTAAAACAGTGAGGGTCAGGATTGCTAGCTTAATATTAAGCATTAATCTTGATGAGCTGTTTACTGATGCTGAGCTGGTCAAGTCCTATGAATCAAAGACAACCATACTCCAAGAAAATATAAGCAGAACGTAAGAATTTTAAGCGTTTCATCCACTACTAACCTCCCAGCCTCAGGGCTAAAACCAATAACGTAATAAGTAAGACATGTCCAGATTAGAGCTTCCAGCAATGACATAGGAATTTTCAGGATGGTTGCTGGAATCGCGTATGCCCATGCAGGGTAAAAGTTCAAGTCCCTTTGTTTGTAGAAAACTGGAAGCCTTGCTATAGTCATGGAGAGCTCTGGCATTCCATCTATAAGAAGAATAATGAGAGTGTAAAATAGAGCTCCCAAGTAATCATTTGCATGGACAAGATCAACGTGCATTTGCGTCCTCAGGAATACAGTCATTGTTACAGAAGCAATGAAGACAAGCTGCAAATGAGTGATACTTCACAAAGTTAACAACCGTTAAGGAAGAAAGTGCAAATTGATGTTGTCAGTGACTCAGTGCAGTTGAAGAGAGGAAGAATCAGAAAATAAGTTTGGCTAACCTGAGCTGATTTGAAAACATACATAAAAGCATTTCGTTTCATCAGAAGAAACTCTCTCGACATACAAGCTCTTAAAAGAGTCCATCTGGAAAGAGAATACACACTAAAACTAATGGCACTCTTGTGGCTATTCGACTTATCAAATGGTACAGAAAGTTCCTTAGTAAGATTCTTTCCATGCACAGATTCCTTAAATTTCGTCGCAAACATATCAACTGACACATAAGTGTAAGGTTGTCGTGTCTCCAGCCAGTATTGTTCCTGATCTTTCTTAGAAATAACCTGGGAAGACCAGTCAATAGTTCATTGTCGTATCGTATCAGGCAAAAGATAACTTTTGTAGCACTTTCTGATGCACTTACCTCCTGGAGAAAATCAGCCACTCCTTTCCTCTCAGGGCACCCAAATCCGCAATTTCTAAAGAACTCTAAGACATCACTTCGAGGTCCATGATAAACAATTTTTCCCTCACCCATCAAAATTACGTCATCAAAGAGATCAAATGTTTCTGGTGCAGGCTGGAGAAGAGAAACAACTATTGTAGCATCTGAGATGTGTGCAAGTTGTTGAAGACAACAAACTATCTGATATGTGGTTGAGCTGTCTAGACCATTCGAGATTTCATCCATAAATAAGGCTTTTGTTGGTCCAACTATCATCTCACCTGCATGATACTGTTCATCTTAGCTACTGAAATATATACACACAGCAATAACTAATTTTTAGGATACAAAAAACGTTTTCAATTTTGCGATAATCCTTAAGCATCAATTGTTATAATAGAAAATATAAAATGTATTGGCATCAAATTTACCTGTAGTAAGTCTCTTCTTCTGGCCACCAGATATTCCTCTTCTCATGGCATCTCCAAAGAGTGTATCAGCACATATATCAAGGCCAAGAATCTGAGAATATGAAAATTGTCAAAGGCAATTGCACCAATAACGATTTCAAAAAAATAAATAAATTACTAAAGCTAGATCAAATACTTTCAATATGTAGTTTGTCTGAAGAGAAGTCCTTTGTCCTTCCACAGAAATTGCCTGCACAATGATGCCGATATCAGGACATAGCAACATGAAAACTAAAAACTCAAAAGATAGATTAAAAGATTTTATATTCAAATGTTGTAAACTGGAACGTAATCCAGTATTGGTGTTTGGGATCAATGATCTTGGGTACATTTTGAGCTCACATTTTTAATTTTTCTTTACTTGAATTTTAAATATTTATTTCCGGGTCTTAGAATTTAATTAAGGTGGTATAGTGGCCCTATAGAAAGAAGGTAGCATAAACAATTCGCTTTGAAGATTGATATCAAGGTCCGGTTAACAAATCAAGGAAAGTTGCAATATGAGCTCTCATTATGCACCTTCATGTAAGTATCCACTTCTGGATCAGGAACAATTTTGGCTTCTTTCTCCTTTCTGCTAACCTCAGCCATAATTTCTTTAGAAGAAAACAGCATATCAGAACAACTAATTATAAAATGAAATCTGAGTTTCCTCATTTAAATAGCATACCTGCTCTGCTACCAATACCCTGACAGCGAGCTGAAAAATCAAGTGTTTCCCGTACAGTCATTTCTGGGATATGCAAATCATCTTGGCTTATATAAGCTGATGTCTTCTGAGGTACAAACTCATCAAGTTTATATCCATTGTACGAGATATCTCCCGAAACCTGTTGACATTCTTACATGTTATCTATAGCATACCAGAAGATATTGAGATCAGTTATAATTCTCCTTCAGAACATCATTACCATAGTAGATTAGAAATTACACAAACAAAGAGTGAAGTTCTTCCTGAATTTCTTTGAGATTTCACATTCAAAAAGGAGAAGTTCAGAACATTTATTTCAAACTTAACAACAACAAGAAGCTACATATTCTCTTTCATGTTGGACCTTATCTTTCAAACATCTCTTGTTCATTAAAGTTTGGAGGAAAAAGTAAGTAAGATTACCTTGAGCGATTTGTCTAAATTTCCTGTTAAGGCTTTCAAAAGGGTAGTCTTTCCGCATCCTGGAGGACCAAGCAATAGAGTCATTCTGTATTTAAAGGAGTCCAACATTAGATATGGAAGACCATAACTAAACTAAGCAGGACTGCCTTAACCAGCAACTGTAATGAATAAATCTGAATGTTTGCCTCTATCACTGAGATGATATTTGGAAAATTTTAGCAGATAGTTTATAACTTCATTCTAAATGATAGTGATGACAGCATTCTCAGCACCACATAAGTCCTGACAATAATGAACGAGATTCTCTTTGTCTATCAGAAATTTATCACGAATATATATCTTTTATTATATCTATTGCTGCAAAGAGTCTGTTATCAGCATATGGACTCTAAATCACGCAATCCCAAACTGAATGGACACTCCTTTTTGAGTTTGAGAGGAGTTAACATAAAGGCTGTATTGACAATCTTGAAGTTGCAAGTAAGAGGTAGGGATTGTCTTGCAATAGTAAGATGAAAAGTGTGAGATTCCAAACGTCACAAGTATATCACACAACAACATAATGACAAAGAATAATTGAACCATTTATGACTATTTACAGATTTTAGATGATTTGAAAGGAAAAGGGAATATATCAGGCGGAGTATCTGCACAATCTGCATAATGTTATCCAATCTATAAACCGACATATTCAATATTTTAGTTGTGGTACATTGAAGGACCATGTAAACAAGACTATTCATGGTACATTGAAGGACCCTATAAACAAGACTATTCAAACTGAAATGCATATGGTAAGACACAATGGTCAGATAAATATAGTATTAAGCAGAATTTGAAAGAAGCATCTCTAGAGAAAAGCAAGTAAGAATCCTCAGAATCTTAGTAACATATGACGGCATGAAAAGCCTTTTCACTTCACCTTCCAGGGTTGACGATGCCACTGACATCCTTTATGATTTCCACATGGGCCTCTTGTGTTGGCATACATGGAAGCCTGGTGACATCCTACAAAAGAAGAGTGGATATTTTTAATTACAGTTCATTTGAGTAGAAAAACTGAAGGTATTCTGATTTTGATGCAGAACATCCAAAGCACATAAACAGCCTAAAATCGATTGTACGTGCTCCAGAAAACATGGTAATAACTTAAGCATGTTCTCAACGGAATATGAATGTTCAGATGCAGTATTGCTGATTATCACAAGTAGAAGCCCAGTACAACATGAAGATTTGGCAGGAGGCCTAATATTCATGTGGTTCACTGCTCATCATAGCTAGGCAAAACAGTCAAGTACTACATCTCAAACAAACGTCATTTTTTCATCGCTGTCATGAACTATCGACTTTGACTCACTATTCACTAATACACAAACTGCATGGAACTACACAAGTCAATCCCCCAATAATTTTGCAGTAACTAAAAGCTGATAAGAATGGTTCGGAATATCCCCGAGATTTTTTGTTATAGTCTGCGTGAAGTTCACGACGATCTTACTCATTTCATGCACCCAAAAAACTTTTCCAGTGATAGATTTGCATAGCTTCGGTATTAGTTAGTCTAGGTCGATAGTTAACGATATAATTAAAAAACGGTGATACAAACTGTTATGCTTTTTTCTATTTAAAATAAAATTGAAGCCTACTTACAGAAACCAAACTTTTGAAGGAGTTCCAAAGTGTAGGCAGGGGCTTCCCATCAACAACCTCACACTCGGCAGCTATGCACAAGTTACTGTACCTAACCTCAATAGTAGGCTGTTTCACCCCAACTCTGCACCAAAATTTTCAAAATCTAATCAGCCTTCAGCAATAGACACGATCCAAATATGAGCATAAATTGACAAACACAAATGTTACCTATCCATTCTCTTCCTGATTTTCTGCAGAAGACGGAGGTTATCGTGCTCAATGTGCTTGAGAAGCTTTTCGATGAACATGTGCCGCTCCGGCGCGCCAAGCTTCGTGACATCAACCACCTTTCTAGCTCCGGCTTCATCGAAGAGCGAAGATCTCAGCCGATCATACGTCGGCAGCCTTTCAATCTCCGCCCACTGAGAGACTACTTCATCGGCGATTACAGAGCTCAAGGCGGAATCGTTGCGAAAGTTCGATGAGTGGCGGCGGATTGACGATCTGAAGCTTCTGCCAATCTCGGAGAGCTCGTTCCTGAACGACTCGATCTCGTCCCTGCCAATGAAGTTATCCATTTCCTCTCTCTAAGCTTGCATTTCTTGTGGAACAGGAAATGTGGAGAATCCGTTACTGGCATTTTGCCGTAGCTGAAAATGTTTAAATACACACTTTTTCCGTTGTGTTACATCCCAGGGTGGAGGTCGGGGTCGAGGTAGGGGTAGGCTTAATGGGGACCTGAGACTATCGTGAGTGAGGTAAGGCAATGCATCATGCTTGCCGCCATTGTCAACTGAAACTATTGTGTAGAGTAATTAATGTTCGAAATCAAAGATTTTGCAAATTTGAGTGCTTTCATGTTATTTAAATATAATCACGGATACCCTCGTGCCCTAAAAAGGGCATTTTTGTCACTCTATTAAATTGCCGATATATGATTTTCTTATGTAATTCTTTAATAAGTTTTTGTACTTCATACGTAATTAAAATTTTGTCATTATTTACATTTTCTAATTTTTTTTATAATATACTACATATTTATCATTATCTGCATTAATTAATATGAACATAATAAAATAAGACAATTTCTTCCTTATTAAACTCATTTTTTGGTACTTTTTTCGTGTTTTTATTTCCCGTAATTTATTTTATTTACATTGATTATGGATTAGTTTTATTTATTACGAAAATATCCTAATTTTGCAGTATTAATTTATAAATTTATATTGTCTTATTTCAAATACTATTAGTTAATAAAAAATCTTGAAGGATTAAATAGCTAATATCACGTGCTTGAATTTTTTCAAAATATTACTCATGTTTCAATTTTATCATGAATGACAAGAAACTATGCAAATTTATATCTAAAGATTGAATGTTCATATGATGTTAAAAATTTAAGTTTGAACTAAATTAAAATTACATCAATAAAATATCAATCATTAAAACCATCTTAAGGTTAGGCTTAGAGTAACAAATTAGTTCGATGATATATAATGAAATAATATTTAAATGTCAATGTTTTCAATAAAATAATTATTGTATCATTTAATTAAAGGTGAAATATTTTTTATTCTGTGTATTATTGATTCGGATTTTATTGCATAAATAATTTCACTTTTCCATATTTTTATTTCTCAATGAATTTTCTACATGATGTAAGTATTACTCCCTTCGTCCCTAGTTACTTGGGGCATATCTTTTGGGCACGGGAATTAAGAAAGTTGTATTTAGTGAATTAAATATAGATAAAATAAAGTGGGGGGAAGAATAAAGTAGGAGATAAAATAGAGAGTAAAGTAAAACAAAAAATAAAGTAAGTGAGATTAGATGTTTTGTTTTTAGCCAAAAAAGGAAATGACTCAAGTAACTTGGGACAACCCAAAAAGGAATACGACTCAAGTAACAAGGGACGGAGGGAGTATATTGTTACCACTAACTAGAAATAAAGAGACATAAGAATTTTTTTTGGTATAGATATTGAAAAAACTTTAATCACGTATGAAGTACCAGAACTTATTAGGAAACCACTTAAGAAGCTGCTGATAGAAATGTGACAGAATTCATATATCAGCGGATCTAGGGATTGCCAAAAATGCCCTTCAAGCTATTTGGGCATTTTCGTCCGAAAAGTGGTTAAAAAAACATGATTCGTGATTATATTTAACGTTAGGTCCTTCTGGTGTTATTTTTATTTTGTTAGGGGTCACTGGTATTACAATTGCAAAAGTTAGAGGCCTTTCATGCAATCACTCTTAAATCTATTGTGGGGAAGGCGATTTGATTAGGGCTGACAATTTTTGGCACGACACGATGACACGACATGAACCCGCACGAAATTAATAGGTATGTGTCAAAGCTTATTGGGTTCGTGTCCTTATCGTGTCGACATGATAATGACATGAAAACTTCGTGTCGTGTTCGTGTCGTATTCGTGTTACACGTTAAGAAATAATATTAATATGTTATATGTTAGGTTTGGTATACTGAAAAACATGTTTCGAGCAAGTTTCGCGCGAATAGAACATTGCTTGTATACGTAAAACTCTACAATCCACTTTTAACCCGATTCAGTATTATTCGAGCAGTTCCGCACGAATAGAATCACTATTATTATTACATTGTGTTTGCTTGTGCATTTATAAGATGTTTTATAAACATTTAAATGTATAAGAAGTAAACAAAGTCTAAGTCTTTTGCTTAGTAGACCGGTTGTTGGCGGTGTCCACTTTAAGGTAACACGGTTAGATCTATGCAATGTTTTGCAAAAGAAAAAGAAGAATTTCACAACCTAGATAGGCTTAGACTACCTATCGTGAAAGGTTGCAATTTCAGTCCGCATATTTCTAAGCCTTACTGAAATAAGATGACATTGGTGTGGTATAGCACTGAACAGATCTAACAGCAAGACGTGTCTTTATGCTATCTACTGAAAGACTAGGTCTTGGTAAAATAATATTTCTTAATCTACATATGTTAGCATTGAGCATACGGTATTGATTATGCACTACTTTGACTTAACAAATGGTGCGGGTTTTTCGCAACCCAATAATCCTGATATATTGGGTAGTGGTGATTAATATCTAGCGGTGCTAGGATTGCTATTATGTTGAAACGTGCACGAGGTGAGTATCGTTTGATAATGTCCTCAAGAGGAGCTCGAACAAGGTTTTATTATTCGGAAAACTGGCCAGTTGGAGTTTTATTACTCTATGAATAATAAATAAATGCTTCTTGCTAAGTCCACTCTTGGAATTAATAAAATGTTAATTAATTAAGTCCATAGCAGACATTAATTAATTAATGGACATTTATATCTTAAGCGCGGGAAATAAATAATAAACAAAGTGGAAACCCGGATTACTTGTAATTTCGGATTTGGATGGGGAGAGTTCAATATTACTTCTATAGTGGCAGCTCGTAATATTCCAATATAAGCTTGTATTAAATTGTGGGTTCAATTTAATTAGAAAAAAGCTAATTGGGGGAGCCCATATCCAAAACATTCCATAGATCCCTGTCTGAGCCCAAAAGGAACTTAATATAAATAGGAGAATAAATGAGACAGAAATCATTCATTATTATTACTCATAATTTCCGTTCCCCTCTACCTAGAGGAGTTCGAATTTCTCTCCTGATTGGAGAAGGATTTCTTCTGTCTTCTTTATTCGAGTCCTAGTATTTTGATAAGATCAGCCCACCCTGATATCGAGATACAGTTCGGGAACCAGAGAGAAGATCCGTGGTCTAGTATCGAAGATCATCACGTGGAGAAGGCGCGAGCAATCGACGATTATTTGGAGAATCAAATCGGTAACTCTAAACCGTAGTATTCATGTTTAGGATTTACTTTCTATGAGCATGAATTATTTGCGTTCTAGCATGCAATTATCTGTTTAACATGTGAATAGATTAAATCCATAATCGGTCAAATAGATCCTACATCTGCTTTATTTGTTTTGTACAAGTCTTCCGCTGTGCAAGGGGCACCAAACCCCATCATTATATTTATTTTAAAATTTTAAAATTTAAATTTAAAATTTACTATTAGAAATAATATTAAATTTAAGAGTGAACTGCATAAAAGGGCCCTAACTTTTCGGCTTGTAACACCATTGACCTCTAACAAAAAAAAATCCCACCACAGGGCTCTAACAAAATATAGAATCACAAACCATGCATATTTTGCCATTTTTCGGATGGAAATGTCCAAATGGCTTGAAGGGCAATTTAGTCTTGTTATTCTTTAAATCTGCAAAACTCTGCACACCTACGCTTTGACTACAAGCTGGTGTGTAAGAGATGTCAAAAATCAAACATGCTATTTGAATCACCTACCTGTTTTCATTAAAATATGAAAATCATTAATTTATGTGTTAATGGTGACTTGAATTTGAATTTGTTGTCTTGTTGTATCTAAATTTGCCAGCAAAGCCTTTGCCCTCACACAAATTGATTCATTATTTTATAGTACAACAATAATTATCAGTCAAAAATCTACTAATATTCTTATTTTAATATTTTTAGCTAAAGTAAGACCCAACATTCTCAAATGTCAATCCATTAACTACCAACGGCTAAAATTATTTAAAATAAGCGACCATAACTATTATTGTCACAATTAATAGAAATATATTATTTTCAAAAACAAAAAAAAAACCAAAGCAGCATTTATTTCGCTAGTATAAAATTCTAACTA
This sequence comes from Salvia hispanica, assembly GCF_029641045.1. Lineage (NCBI taxonomy): Eukaryota > Viridiplantae > Streptophyta > Magnoliopsida > Lamiales > Lamiaceae > Salvia > Salvia hispanica. The sequence goes on along the minus strand of NC_142692.1, from coordinate 48,791,867 downwards.
AAGTAAATCATGCGTTTTGGAGAGAAAGAGTGAGCTTCCTAATATCTTTTGTTTTTGTTTTAATTTCAAAATCCTCAAATTGAAGATCGAAAAATTCCACAAACCCAAAATCCCCAAATCCAGAAACCGTCCCCCGACATGGACGGCCACCGCCGCCGCACCTCCGCCACAACTCATCATTGTTCTATTCCCACCTCCTCACCTTCGTCTTCCTCTTCTCTCTCCTCCTCACCTTCCGATCCAATGTCCCGAGCGCCTCCTATTACCTCTCCTCCCTCATCGACAGCGACCCCTCCTTGAAATCCCTCCTCTCCCACCTTGATTTCTCCGCCTCCTCCTGTAACATCCATGTCCTAATATTTTGGGTATTGAACCCTTCACACTGAGTCGGTCCTTTCGTTCTTTTCTAAAAAAAGGGAACCTATTCATTTTTTTAGAGGGGTTCTCTATTCTTATTTTGAGAGAGGGAACAGAAGAAAAAATTGATAGCGCTCAATAGAAATAAATATTGGAAGGGTTGGTTGAGAAGACAAGTAAATAATAAAGGGGAGAAAGAAGGATTAAAGGTAGTAGAACGAGGGAGATGAGTCAAGCAGATGGTTAGATTATTTATTGAAATAAGGTGTGTATACATCACTCAATTTTACATGTGGTATATGCTTCTTTGCTATGTGTTTTATTAAAGTGAATAATTAGATGGTGATAATTGGATTAAATGATGTGCATATGATATAGTAATGTGTTATGCGATATCATCAATTGTGTAATATTATAGGAATATGCAAGTGATGCAATTAATAGGTTTTACTTATTATTTTTGGACTTATTTAAATCATTGGATTAAGGAGGATCTGTAATGGGCAAGTCTTGCCCTGGATCTGATATACAATGGCAATGGACCTACGGGTCACATATACAATGGCAATGGATCTAAGGTCATATATACAATGGCAATGGGACATACGGGTCATATATACAATGACAATGGACCTACGAGTCACATATACAATGGCAATGGACCTACGGGTCATATATTCAATGGCAATGGGACCTTCGGGTCATATACAATGGAAATTCCGGGCAGATACCATGCTTGATTTGTCACAGAATAATAAATTGAGCAGAGATGCATATGCATATGGATCTGAAATTATTTATGATATTTGATGTTTATTTATATGTGCGGATTTTGAATATTTGTAAATAAGTCTAATAAATGATTGATTTTCTAATTATAGTGTTCGGTTGGTGAAATGATTAATATGTGAATTCTTTACTTTAATTTGTATTTGTTTATTATAAACATATATGTCAGAGAGGGGTTGGGGTGTGACACCTCCCATCTCCACCACCGCCACCACCCCGCTCCGCCGCCGCCGTCGTGCCTTCCTCCACCTCTCCCGCGTTGGAACCCTCGACGACGACTTCTTCTCCAGCAATTCCAATTTCGATCGCTCGTTATTCCACCCTTCCTCGAGGAAGCACGTCTCCAATTCCACCTCCGTCGTCCTCTCCTATTCGGAAAACCTCTCGGGATGCTCCTCTGTTAGGGTTATTAGAAAAATTATATAAATACCAAAATTAAACAAACAAATATAACATATAAAGTCTAAATTCATAGCACCAAACGGGAGTGGAGTGAGATGAGAGAGCAAAAATGACTACAAGTGAAGGTGAATAGGAGGGAAGTGAAAAATATGTGATTTAATTTTTGTAGAAAATCAATTCAGGTAGCACTAGATAGTGTGTGGGAAGCCAAGCGTCTGCCTAGAGAGAGAGGAAGAAGACATGACATTTCAGTCACATCATTGGGCGGATGTCAGCCAAACTGCAGGTGCATGCAGACAGCTCTGCACATGCGGCGTTGGTAAATAGGCGAGAATGCCCTTCCAGGGCATAAGGGTGTTATTGTCCGAAAAAACTTGGTTTGTGATTTTATATTTTGTTAGATCCCTGCTGTGGGATTTTTTTTTGTTAGGGGTCACCGGTGTTACAAGCCGAAAAGTTAGTGCCCTTTTATGCAATTCACTCTAAATTAAATACTATTTAATAACAAAAATAATATTAATATATCATATTATTAGTATTAGTATTATTATACTGTCGTTATTGTGTCGTGTCATATATGTGTTGTTATCGTGTCGTGTTGACCCGAAGTGGTTTGTGTCGTTAATGGGTTCGTGTCGTGTTCGTGTCTGAGGGTAGCGGATCGTGTTCGTGCTTAGAGTTTTCTTAACGGGGTTTGTTGTTACCGTGTCGTGTCGTTATCGTGTCGACACAATAACGACACAACACGTACGATTTGTCACCCTTAGATTTGATTATAAATAGTTAGATACTAAGTTGTTCATGAAGACTACTGACATTTAGCATTTGGGTTTAAGTGCCAAATTGTAATTTAAAACAAAATTATCAGCGAATTATGCTTATTTTATGCTTAGGAAGCAGCCTCGTCTATTTCTACTACAATAAATAGTCTCTGTTTAACAACATGATTTACCTACTACAATAAAATAGTCTCTGTTCAACTTAAATGATTTACCTATCCATCATAGATGAGTTAATACACGCAAAATCACATAATTTAATCAAAATGGATCATGTTTCCTAATTAATATATGATTTAATTACACGTAAATCACAAAATTTAATCAAAATAGGCCATGTTTCCTATTTTTCAAGATTTGAATGAGAAATTACGAGATTTTAAAATTTTGTAACCGTCATGCGATGATTTTTCTGGAAAAATGCAATGTTGAGTTCACTCACACATGAAATATTTTGGATGGTGAATTTGATAAGTTTCGAATGCGACCTCACTTCCTTTAACTTGAGTTTTACTCTCTCGACTATAAGCCTCAGCGTGCTTAGGAGAGAGGCACTCTCGGTTTGGTCCCACAATAGCCATATTAACACACACCCACATCCATCACTTCCCCGCCCCATCTTCATGCTATCCTCGTCGCCTGCCATCCTCGTATGCAATCTTCATATCTTGCCATTCTCAATGTGGGCAACCCATTATCTTTGTTGCCCTACTACCACATCTGATTTCATTGAAGCTACTGTTGATTAATGCTATCAAAATGTGTGTTCCAATTTTTTTTTATGTTCACATGAAATATGCACAATACAAGCTTATAGACTATTGTACAAGTATGTAAGCTTGTACTATTACGTAGCTAAAACTGGCTTAATGCACTCTTATACGCTAGCTTGTATGGCCGTACGTGCAAGCGTATAAACGCGTGCATGTTAGCAAAAATTGGCTCAATGCCTCAAATGAACAAGAACACATCGACGATAGTTTCTCTTACCCACGTGATGGAAGCCCATTTCTAATAATCCACACTAATTAAATATACACCGTGAATTTGTATATTATAGTAGGGGACGTAATTTTTTTTTCATTATCTCAATTGGATTATTTTTCATTTTGCCTCTATATAATATCTCTGAAACATGTATTTAATACAAATATATAGTTGCCTATTATTCTTGATTCTTTTAATATTTCATCATATTAGAATCATTATAATTTCATAATATCGTAAAACGTAGAGCATGTTTTCAAAATTTATATGATTGGATGGTAACGGGGCTATACATGATATATGACAAAATAATGTGTTTCGCCTTTAGTTATGGAGTATTACTCTTCTTAATTAATGAAACATGATATATACTAGACTTATAAAATGGATACATTGAAAGTAATCCACACTCATCAAATGAATTAATGTAAGATACAACTGTTATACGTGTGATGTGATGCTCGGACGCACACAAAATATAATCAACGTAATAAAAATTAGTTATCCTAGCTAGGGAGTAGCCAGCAATGGACCTTAATTAGATAATTGCACTGGATTAACTGTTATATCTATTTATAGTGTCCCTTGCTAAGTTGCTATTATAAATATATAATATATTAATTTACTTTACAATTGATAACAAACCCCACACTATGCCTGCATCAAGCTACGAGTCAAAAGTTTATTAATACTGCATGAATCAATCGACTAATTATGATATCATTGATTACTCTATATCCAAGACTAACTAGCCAAAATGTTGCATTTTTTCAAACTTCAGATCGATTTGGTTAATAAAATCATCAAATAATTTATGGTTTGGGACCCAACCTGCCCCGACTTAACTCACTTAATTAGGCCAAATCAAAACAGATATGGAATTATGGAATGTCAACTTAATTATAGCTATTTGTATACCTCTAAGTGAACAATTATAGCACCAACACCTACCAAAAATAAAATCGACCGAATTCAATACATAAACATTACGAAGAAAAGAAAATAGATGGAAGCCACATTTACGTGTAAGCATTCAGCAGAATAAGAAAAGAAGAGACAGAAAGAGGCGTACAATTTTAGAGAGGGATATGCAGGAGAGTTGTCTGTGTGGACGGCGGTGAGGAGCGCCCATCGTGAAGTGGAACAAATTTAAATTTAAAAAAATTGACTAAATTGTTGAACCGGTTCCGGTCAAACCATCCAATTTGTGTATCAAAAATAAAATGCATATTCTTTGGGGGCGGATGAAGTATTTAACATGCATCGAAAATTAAGTTTTCATCTTCCACCTTCAATATTTTTGAGAAATTGTGTGAATCGGACTGCGAAGTCTAGGTCATGCGAACAAAAACTTAAAAGGAGACGTCAAGCAAATTAGAAAGCATGCCACTTTTTCGGTGTTTCCCAATGTATTAAGAATGTCATTGAGAGTATCAGATTTTCCATTTTAATGTTTTGAGAAAATCCAAAATCTGAACAAAGTTCGTGATATCAGCAACCAAATACCAATTACCTTCTTTATATAAATATGAGAGATATGAATTTGTTACAATAACTTATGACACAGATCAGACGGCATGACGTGTGATTAGATTACATTACCTCCTTTGAAAGTTCAACTTGGAAATACAAATTCCAAAAAGAGAAGCAAAAAAGATAGGATAGAACAACAACATGACAGCAACAAGAGGTAGAAGATGGTGTTTATATCCAAAATAATCCTTCAAAAAGGCTGATACCGTTTTGGTTTCTCCAAACACCAAGATCTTCTCTTCTATATCACCAAATTGTGAATTAAGCATGCCATTCAACGACCATGAAGTCGGAACCATATAATAAAACCATATCCACCACCTCGGAATTTGCTGCCACAAAAACAGATAATATTACAAAATCAAGCTTGCTTGTGGTTGTGGAGAGATAAGTGAGTAAGTAACTAACTAACCGGGTGAGGGACCAAGAATCCGGCAAACAGATTGAACATGGTGTAAAAGGCCGACTGCGAAATGGCAGCCACTGGAAAGCTTGGTGTTATGGCAATCAGCAGCATTCCGAGGTAAGTGAAGTATAGCAGCGTGCAGAACATGGTGTAAATGTAGAAGAACACCTTGTATGCACTCCAGTAGTATCCGATCATCGGATATGTGATGACCGTGAATACAACTGATTGTGCAAACAGATATGGAATCTCGACAATGACCTGGAAATATCAATACTCATCAGGCATTTTGGTGACGATTGAATTTGGTAACAGTTGGCATGGCGAGCAGCATACCTGCGCGGCTGAGTAAGCCCACGAAGTATACATTCCAGCGAACTTTTCTCTGTAGAGAACAGTTCGCTCGGTGCTAACATATGGCAGGACTGAAGAGGAGTTGTTTATACCACAGAATAGCGTGGAGGCATACATTGAGCCCAGCAGAGTGAATAGACTCTGCTGATTATGTCTGTTCACACACAAGGCAAAAGATGTTAAATAAACTTTTCATGTGAAGGGATCGGTTTCCAACAAATAGACAGCAAACTCTGAACTCAAAATCTCAAGAACAAGTTTCCAAGGTTAATGTTTTGAAGATTGCAGAAATGCATCAAGTTTTGTATTGCAGGAACTTACACTTTTTTGCCTTGATTCCAGAACACCAAGCCGAAAAGAAAAGCTGCAAAAATCATATGAAGCGAGCGCATCACGTTGTACTTAGGACTCCTCCAGTAAGACCAGTGCTGCTTCCATAGGCAAGCTTTGAATTGCTCCCAACCATTTTGCGGATAGCGGGTTGAGAAATGCAAATCTTTTGATCCAGCAGGTGGTACGCTGAGCTTATTTGCAAGCTCTTTGTTACTCCTTAAGCCAAAAAATAGAGAGAAAAGAGCATGCCTGATGAGTTGATGTGATAATTGAATAAAAGAGGAAAGGTATCACAATATAGGATAAAAATTTCCATGACTAGCTTCACTGAAGCTACATTAAAGATGTTATTCAAGACGGTCTTACTCATGCAAACTGGATTTCTTGTAAATCTCAGCAAAGTCTAAGCCAAGTTCAGCTTCTGAGGAAGATGAAGTGACTTCCAACATCCATGCAGCTGGATTGTAGTTATCTCTGATTTTTTCCACACCAGGGATTGCCTTTTGTGAAAATTGAAACCATAAAGTTAATAAAGAATTTTCTGCTAAGAAAGACACATCCATTACGTTCAAATAACAAGAAACATATAGAAATTGCAAGGGAAGACGCACCTCAAAATATTTAATCACTTCAGAAGAATGATGACCTAATGGCCCACAATAGATCATGCGACCTCCAGCTTTCAATAGTACTAACTAGAAGAAACAATGATATATTAATTAGCAAGTAAACAAGATTAACAAACAAACTAGAGATAAACAATAGATATACATTGCTGTTTACCTCATCAAATGCTTCAAAAATGTCAATACTCGGCTGGTGAATGGTGCACACAATGGTTCTTCCCGTATTTGCCACGTTCCTCACTGCCCGCATAACAATTGCTGCTGCTCTGGCATCCAGTCCAGTGGTAGGTTCATCCATAAAGATAATGGAGGGATTAGAAACTAGTTCCACAGCTATTGTTAGCCGTTTCCTTTGCTCAGTTGACAGACCATCAACACCCGGCAAGCCCACTAACGAATCTTTGATGTTGTCAAGCTCAATGGTTTCAAGGACTTCTTTGACAAATTCCTATTAGATTTCATAACAAAATTATGGTATTATACTGATGGGGAAATTGCTACTAAAACTCGAAAGTTTGAAGCTTCAGGACATGTTATCGTACATATTTTGTTTTTTCCTCAACTTGTGGATCAAGACGAAGCCATGCAGAAAAAATAACTGATTCTTGCACAGTAATTTGCGGAGAATGTATATCAGTTTGTTCACAGTAACCTGAAATCCGAGAAAATGTACTCTGGACTTTAGGATACCCTCCAATTTTTATTTCTCCTTCGATGGTGCCACTAGTTTTCCTGCCAGAAAGTACGTCTAGAAGCGTCGTTTTCCCAGCCCCACTGACACCCATGAGTGCTGTGAGAACACCAGGCTTGAATGCACCAGTGATATCACAAAGGATCTGAAGCCTTTTTTGAGTGTAACCATGGTCCTTCATGGCCTAAAAGGAAGCAGATAGCAAAACAAGCAGTTAGATTAGTATCTCTTTATATCTGATGCTAAGGAAATTTCCTAGTAAATCAGTTTCCAGATTTACCATTGGGGTGTCCACATAGTACTGGACATCTTGGAATACCATACTCAATGGTTGAAAGGGTAAAACCATTCTGTCTGCATAAATAGATCATCAACCAATGAAAGAACACAAACCATTTCTAGCCTTTACAATTCTGATTAATGTACTTTTATAGGATATAGATAAAGGTGAAAATGCCTAACCTCCATGAGGTTTTACACTGGTTCTAGGAGAAGAAACTTTGGAATGCCCTTCAATACTAGCTTTTTTATCCAGTTCTTTACTATTACCCTTTAGCTTTGCAAGTTGGTCGCTTGAAATAATAGCACGAGAACCAGCAGCTGATGCATTTGGAATTCATTAGTACAAGATCATGCATGCATTTGTAATGTTTAAGTAATATTCGTACGTTTTAAGTAACTCAATGCCATTGCAAAACCAAGGTTCAAGAGCAGTGTTAGCCCGATAAGGGCCCCCACGGATACCCAAAAGAGATCTTTACTGAAGTGTAATCCACGGTTTGCAAGTGTTTGGTCTCCTATGGTTGTATTTCCTGTCAGATCCTACCAAAACATGATAAATATGAAACACTGAACGTCATTATGGTAGATAGTCACAATTTGATTAATTTATCGAATTGAGAGTTTTAGATCATAAGAATATACTATTGCTTAGCGAGAACTTTGAAGTTTTCACGCGCACAAAGCACCCACCTTTTGCCATCTCGGAGCAAGAAACTCATTGGATGAAAGGCCTATCTCACCATATGAAAGAGGAGAAACCCAAAATGCCCACTTCAACCAAACTGGCATAGATGCTGCAAAAGCCATTTCTTCAGAACATTGTGTTTTGAGGTAATATTATGCGACTAATAAATGCATGGAGGATACTAAATTTTAGTACTACTATGGCTTAAGAAATTACTCACGACGTGGGATTATAAAGCCACTGAATAACATCACAAACAGTATGGCCAAACTTCCAGCTGTTGTAGACGCAACTACAGTCCGAAAGAGAGCTGCTAGGAATCGGAACATAGATGATGAGGTCAAGTGCACAGCAAAAACTAAAATCATCTGGCGAAAGAACCTGTAAAACAGTGAGGGTCAGGATTGCTAGCTTAATATTAAGCATTAATCTTGATGAGCTGTTTACTGATGCTGAGCTGGTCAAGTCCTATGAATCAAAGACAACCATACTCCAAGAAAATATAAGCAGAACGTAAGAATTTTAAGCGTTTCATCCACTACTAACCTCCCAGCCTCAGGGCTAAAACCAATAACGTAATAAGTAAGACATGTCCAGATTAGAGCTTCCAGCAATGACATAGGAATTTTCAGGATGGTTGCTGGAATCGCGTATGCCCATGCAGGGTAAAAGTTCAAGTCCCTTTGTTTGTAGAAAACTGGAAGCCTTGCTATAGTCATGGAGAGCTCTGGCATTCCATCTATAAGAAGAATAATGAGAGTGTAAAATAGAGCTCCCAAGTAATCATTTGCATGGACAAGATCAACGTGCATTTGCGTCCTCAGGAATACAGTCATTGTTACAGAAGCAATGAAGACAAGCTGCAAATGAGTGATACTTCACAAAGTTAACAACCGTTAAGGAAGAAAGTGCAAATTGATGTTGTCAGTGACTCAGTGCAGTTGAAGAGAGGAAGAATCAGAAAATAAGTTTGGCTAACCTGAGCTGATTTGAAAACATACATAAAAGCATTTCGTTTCATCAGAAGAAACTCTCTCGACATACAAGCTCTTAAAAGAGTCCATCTGGAAAGAGAATACACACTAAAACTAATGGCACTCTTGTGGCTATTCGACTTATCAAATGGTACAGAAAGTTCCTTAGTAAGATTCTTTCCATGCACAGATTCCTTAAATTTCGTCGCAAACATATCAACTGACACATAAGTGTAAGGTTGTCGTGTCTCCAGCCAGTATTGTTCCTGATCTTTCTTAGAAATAACCTGGGAAGACCAGTCAATAGTTCATTGTCGTATCGTATCAGGCAAAAGATAACTTTTGTAGCACTTTCTGATGCACTTACCTCCTGGAGAAAATCAGCCACTCCTTTCCTCTCAGGGCACCCAAATCCGCAATTTCTAAAGAACTCTAAGACATCACTTCGAGGTCCATGATAAACAATTTTTCCCTCACCCATCAAAATTACGTCATCAAAGAGATCAAATGTTTCTGGTGCAGGCTGGAGAAGAGAAACAACTATTGTAGCATCTGAGATGTGTGCAAGTTGTTGAAGACAACAAACTATCTGATATGTGGTTGAGCTGTCTAGACCATTCGAGATTTCATCCATAAATAAGGCTTTTGTTGGTCCAACTATCATCTCACCTGCATGATACTGTTCATCTTAGCTACTGAAATATATACACACAGCAATAACTAATTTTTAGGATACAAAAAACGTTTTCAATTTTGCGATAATCCTTAAGCATCAATTGTTATAATAGAAAATATAAAATGTATTGGCATCAAATTTACCTGTAGTAAGTCTCTTCTTCTGGCCACCAGATATTCCTCTTCTCATGGCATCTCCAAAGAGTGTATCAGCACATATATCAAGGCCAAGAATCTGAGAATATGAAAATTGTCAAAGGCAATTGCACCAATAACGATTTCAAAAAAAAAAAAAAAATTACTAAAGCTAGATCAAATACTTTCAATATGTAGTTTGTCTGAAGAGAAGTCCTTTGTCCTTCCACAGAAATTGCCTGCACAATGATGCCGATATCAGGACATAGCAACATGAAAACTAAAAACTCAAAAGATAGATTAAAAGATTTTATATTCAAATGTTGTAAACTGGAACGTAATCCAGTATTGGTGTTTGGGATCAATGATCTTGGGTACATTTTGAGCTCACATTTTTAATTTTTCTTTACTTGAATTTTAAATATTTATTTCCGGGTCTTAGAATTTAATTAAGGTGGTATAGTGGCCCTATAGAAAGAAGGTAGCATAAACAATTCGCTTTGAAGATTGATATCAAGGTCCGGTTAACAAATCAAGGAAAGTTGCAATATGAGCTCTCATTATGCACCTTCATGTAAGTATCCACTTCTGGATCAGGAACAATTTTGGCTTCTTTCTCCTTTCTGCTAACCTCAGCCATAATTTCTTTAGAAGAAAACAGCATATCAGAACAACTAATTATAAAATGAAATCTGAGTTTCCTCATTTAAATAGCATACCTGCTCTGCTACCAATACCCTGACAGCGAGCTGAAAAATCAAGTGTTTCCCGTACAGTCATTTCTGGGATATGCAAATCATCTTGGCTTATATAAGCTGATGTCTTCTGAGGTACAAACTCATCAAGTTTATATCCATTGTACGAGATATCTCCCGAAACCTGTTGACATTCTTACATGTTATCTATAGCATACCAGAAGATATTGAGATCAGTTATAATTCTCCTTCAGAACATCATTACCATAGTAGATTAGAAATTACACAAACAAAGAGTGAAGTTCTTCCTGAATTTCTTTGAGATTTCACATTCAAAAAGGAGAAGTTCAGAACATTTATTTCAAACTTAACAACAACAAGAAGCTACATATTCTCTTTCATGTTGGACCTTATCTTTCAAACATCTCTTGTTCATTAAAGTTTGGAGGAAAAAGTAAGTAAGATTACCTTGAGCGATTTGTCTAAATTTCCTGTTAAGGCTTTCAAAAGGGTAGTCTTTCCGCATCCTGGAGGACCAAGCAATAGAGTCATTCTGTATTTAAAGGAGTCCAACATTAGATATGGAAGACCATAACTAAACTAAGCAGGACTGCCTTAAGCAGCAACTGTAATGAATAAATCTGAATGTTTGCCTCTATCACTGAGATGATATTTGGAAAATTTTAGCAGATAGTTTATAACTTCATTCTAAATGATAGTGATGACAGCATTCTCAGCACCACATAAGTCCTGACAATAATGAACGAGATTCTCTTTGTCTATCAGAAATTTATCACGAATATATATCTTTTATTATATCTATTGCTGCAAAGAGTCTGTTATCAGCATATGGACTCTAAATCACGCAATCCCAAACTGAATGGACACTCCTTTTTGAGTTTGAGAGGAGTTAACATAAAGGCTGTATTGACAATCTTGAAGTTGCAAGTAAGAGGTAGGGATTGTCTTGCAATAGTAAGATGAAAAGTGTGAGATTCCAAACGTCACAAGTATATCACACAACAACATAATGACAAAGAATAATTGAACCATTTATGACTATTTACAGATTTTAGATGATTTGAAAGGAAAAGGGAATATATCAGGCGGAGTATCTGCACAATCTGCATAATGTTATCCAATCTATAAACCGACATATTCAATATTTTAGTTGTGGTACATTGAAGGACCATGTAAACAAGACTATTCATGGTACATTGAAGGACCCTATAAACAAGACTATTCAAACTGAAATGCATATGGTAAGACACAATGGTCAGATAAATATAGTATTAAGCAGAATTTGAAAGAAGCATCTCTAGAGAAAAGCAAGTAAGAATCCTCAGAATCTTAGTAACATATGACGGCATGAAAAGCCTTTTCACTTCACCTTCCAGGGTTGATGATGCCACTGACATCCTTTATGATTTCCACACGGGCCTCTTGTGTTGGCATACAGGGAAGCCTGGTAACATCCTACAAAAGATGAGTGGATATTTTCATTTACAGTTCATATGAGTAGAAAAACTGAAGGTATTCTGATTTTGATGCAGAAGATATGAAACATCCAAAGCACCTAAACAGCCTAAAATCGACTGAACGTGCTCCAGAAAACATGGTAATAACTTTAGCATGTTCTCAACGGAATATGAATGTTCAGATGTAGTATTGCTGAATATCACAAGTAGGCCTAATGTTCATGTGGTTCACTGCTCATCATAGCTAGGCAAAACATCTAATACTACATCTCAAACAAACGTCATTTTTTCATCGCTGTCATGAACTGTCGACTTTGACTCACTATTCACTAATACACAAACTGCATGGAACTACACAAGTCAATCCCCCAATAATTTTGCAGTACCTAAAAGCTGATAAGAATGGTTCGGAATATCCCTGAGGTTTTTTGTTATAGTCTGCGTGAAGTTCACGACGATCTTACTCATTTCATGCACCCTAAAAGAACTTTTCCAGGGATAGATTTGCATAGCTTGAGTATTAGTTAGTCTAGGTCGATAGTTTACGATAATTGAAAAAACGGTGATGCAAACTGTTCTGTTTTTTTCTATTTAAAATAAAATTGAAGCCTACTTACAGAAACCAAACTTTTGAAGGAGTTCCAAAGTGTAGGCAGGGGCTTCCCATCAACAACCTCACACTCAGCAGCTATGCACAAGTTACTGTACCTAACCTCAATAGTAGGCTGTTTCACCCCAACTCTGCACCAAAATTTTCAAAATCTAATCAGGCTTCAGCAATAGACACGATCCAAATATGAGCATAAATTGACAAACACAAATGTCACCTATCCATTCTCTTCCTGATTTTCTGCAGAAGACGAAGGTTATCGTGCTCAATGTGCTTGAGAAGCTTTTCGATGAACATGTGCCGCTCCGGCGCGCCAAGCTTCGTGACATCGACCACCTTTCTAGCTCCGTCGCTGGATTCGTCGAAGAGCGAAGATCTCAGCCGATCATACGTCGGCAGCCTTTCAATCTCCGCCCACTGAGAGACTACTTCATCGGCGATTACAGAGCTCAGGGCGGAATCGTTGCGAAAGCTCGATGAGTGGCGGCGGATTGACGATCTGAAGCTTCTGCCAATCTCGGAGAGCTCGTTCCTAAACGACTCGATCTCGTCCCTGCCAATGAAGTTATCCATTTCCTCTCTCTAAGCTCGCATTTCTTGTGGAACAGGAAATGAGGGAGAAACCGTTACTGGCCTTTTGCTGTAGTTGAAAATGTTTAAATATACACTTTTTCGTTGTGTTACATCCCAGGGAGGGGGGTGGTAGGGGTAGGCTTGATGGGGACCTAATGAGGTAAGGCAATGCATCATGCTCGCCGCCATTGTCAACGAGCTTCCAATTACTCAACTTAAACTATCGTGCTACATTAAAATTCTTAATATTTTGTCCCACATAGATTCGACTTGGTAATGACCCTAGCTCACCTATAAAAATATGTATAACCCTCCTCCTTATAAAGCCTGATGGGAGTCTGATATGTCATTCCGGCCCATACGTGAGGAAGCGTGTTAAAATTTTTAATATCTTGTCTCATATCGACTTGATAACCATTCTAGCTCACCTATAAAAATATGGATAACTCTCCCTATTATAAGCCTTTTAAGGTGGCCCATTTAACTCCTCCTTATAAGCCTCTTGAGGGATGAGTGACCATATTTCTAATATGATAGAGTAAGTAATGTTCAAAATCAAAGATTTTGCAAATTCGAGTCCATTGATGTCATTTTTAAATTTCTGTTTGTTTATAAAAACCAATCTCGGAGGACCTAGTGATAGAATAGTAATGGAGTAAATCAGAGACTATCCTAATTTCTTGATTAGATATTTGTGGAGGACAATATTTAAATCTATTGGGCATGGAGATCGGAGGGTGGGGAAGACGATTTGATTATAAATAAATACGTTGTTCATGAAGACTATTGACATTTAGCATTTGGGTTTACGTGCCAAATTGTATTTTAAAACAAAATTGTCAGCGAATTCTGCTTAGTTTATGCTTAGGAAGCAGCGTTGTATATAGTCTCTGTTTAGCGAAAATGATATAACTACTACATTAAAATAGTCTCTGTTCAACGAAAATGATTTACCTATCGATCATAGATGAGTTAATTACACGCAAAATCACAAAATTTAATCAAAATGGGTCATGTTTCCTAATTAATATAGTATGATTTAATTACACGTAAATCACAGAATTTAATCAAAATAGGCCATGTTTCCTATTTTTCAAGATTTGAAAGAGAAATTACGAGATTTTAAAATTTTGTAACTGTCATGTGATGATTTTTCCGGAAAAATGCGATGTTGAGTTCACTCACACGTGCAAAATTTTGGATGGTAAGTTTGATAAGTTTCGGATGCGACCTCACTTCTTTTAACTTGAGTTTTACTCTCTCGACATAGCCTTGGTGTGCATAGGAGAGGCACTCTCGGTTTGCTCCCAGAATATATAGCCACATTGACACACCCACACCCCACATCCATCGCTTCCCCGCCCCATCTCCATGCTATCCTCGTCGTCTGCCATCCTCGTATGCAATCTTCATATCTTGCCATTCTCAGTGTGGGCAACCCATTATCTTTGTTGCCCTACTACCACATCTGATTTCATTGAAGCTACTGTTGATTAATGCTATCAAAATGTGTAGTCCAATTTTTATTTTTTTTTATGTTCACATGAAATATGCACAATACAAGCTTATAGACTATTGTACGGGTACGTAAGCTTGTACTATAACGTAGCTAAAACTGGCTTAATGCACGTGTTTGAATTGGAGTTTATATTTCATTTAGATAAGAGCACAATCATTTTGCAACAATGCTTTTCTTGACTTTTTAATTCTATTTATGGTGTTTGAATTGATGGTATATTATCTATAGTCTTTAATAACATATGTTTGATATGCTATATACTACCACTTTATAGTGTGAAATTCCAAAACTATCATTTGACTTTTTATAGGATATTGAATCTGAAGGTTATATTAGTAATTTCAGTTAATTTAAGATTACATTTTATTACTATCACTGAATTTTTGTTAATAGTATTACACCTTTTTCTTGCCATATTACAACGGGCCCTTGCCCTATGAAAGAGCCACACAGAATAATTATACGCTAGCTTGTATGGCCGTACGTGCAAGCGTACAAACGTGTGTTAGCAAAAATTGGCTTAAGGCCTCAAATGCACAAGATCACATCGATAGTTTCTCTTATCCACGTGATGGAAGCCCATTTCTAATCATCCACACTCATTAAATATACATCGCGATTTGTAGTACATTATAGTCGTGGATATAATTTGTTTTCATTATCACAATTGGATTATTTTTCATTCTGCCTCTATATAATATCTCTTAAATATGTACTTAATACAAATATATAGTTGCCTATTGTTCTTGATTCTTTTCATATTTCATCATATTAGAATCATTATAATTTCATAATATCATAAAACGTAGAGCATGTTTTCAAAATTTATATGATTATATTGGATGGTAACGGGCTATACATGCCTTTAACAATAAAATTTCATAATAAAAGCCGAGGAAAATGACAAAATAATGTGTTTCGCCTTTAGTTATGGAGTATTACTCTTCTTAATTAATGAAACATGATATAGACTAGACTTATAAAATGGATACATTGAAAGTAATCCACACTCATCAAATGAATTCATGTAAGATACAACTGTTATAGGTGTGATGCTCGGACGCACACAAAATATGTATAATCAACGTAATAAAAATTAATTATCCTAGCGAGGGAGTAGCCAGCCAGCACTGGACCTTCATTAGATAACCACTGGATCTTTTTGTGACACTGTGACACCATGCTAGACTGTAATATTATAGACGCTAGATTACAATAGTATGAACACTACACTGCAATCTATAGATTGCAGTTTAGCATTTTGGATATTGCAGACGAGAAAAATTGCAGTCTAGCGTATTGGATATTGCAGACCTTGAAAATTTATTCTTGAGCATTTTTTATGATGGCCACATGATTGCTTATTATTCGTTCACATATACAAATGATTGGCTAGGAATGGTGGTATGTTGTTACTTTAAGAGATGTTGTCATTTCAACACAAACCATGGATTAACTGTTATATCTGTTTATAGACTCCCTTGTTAAGTCGCTATCTAGGTTAATTATACTATAAATATATTATATTAATTTACGTACTTTACAATTGATAACAAACCCCACACTATGCCTGCATCAAGCAACGTGAGTCAAAAGTTTATTAATACTACATGAATCTCGTTGCTCAATCGACTAATTAAGATATCATTGATTACTCTATATCCAAGACTTAACTGGCCAAAATAGCTAACAAATGGCAGTTGGCTACACCACATTTTTTTTTTCTAAATATAATTAGGTCACAGCCTCGCAGGAGATAGTCAGATATATAGTCATGACTTAAAATTGTTAAAATTATTTAAATTAATAAGGGGTTTTAGATAAAATATCATCAACTTCAAGCAAAATCTTGCATTTTTTCAAACTTCAGATTGGAACCCAACCTGCCCAGACTTCACTCATTTTAGGCGAAATCAAAACATATATGGAATTATGGATGTCAACTAATCTATTTATAGACGCTAACTAAAACATCTAAAATTTTATTCAAGAATCCGAATTGGATGAACGTGACATATATAGTTCAAATGAATAATTTATATATCAAGTCCAAAAATGATGACGACGATTTGAGAGATAAGCCAAGGCAAGAAATATACACGGACTTCGATTCCTTAACGATGATAAGGACTCGTTTGATAAAAAAGATGAGATATGAGAAGATAAGTAAAATAAGATAAGAAATACGAGCTTTATGTCAAGATATGCAAAGATATAATTTATTTTGGTTGATGTTTGATTGAAAAGAAATTATCTATTTTTGTAAAATATATTATATAACATGGCTTAACTTGATAAATTGGTAGGTTACATAAACATGGTTAAAGTTATAATTTTGGTAAGATTGGTTAGGGCCCTTGTCTTATATTGGGCTTTGAGTTAAGCTTATCTATGATATCAAACCATTAGAAATGTCTATATACAATTCTTTATCTTGGTATTACTAACTTATCAAACACGCCCTAAGAGTAATAAATATGCGACTCAAATTTAATTAATTTAAGTCTTGACTTTGAACCAAAAAGTTTTTTATTTGTGCCCATCACTTTTCTTATCAAGACAATGAGTAATTTTATTTTAGTCGTTTATACTTAAAATCTATCGTGCCCGCATTTTCTAAGGATAGAAAATAGGATTGATTACTAGAGGAGGACTAAAGAAGCGGGGAATAATGGAGAAGAACAAAATATGTACGACCAAACCAATTGAATAACTGCAAAACTTGAATACGACAAAGTGATGTCTCAAACAAAGACTCAAAGATAATCAAACCACTAACAAAAATAAATTCTCAGCGGAAGCGTTCAAGGCATGGAATATGTCGAGTATGAAGACACGACACCACCAATAATACTAAACAAGACTTAATCTTCAAAGACTCTGTTCAACATCCACCACGTCCGTCGCCGCTCAACCTGCACATTTTTTAAAAAATATGTAGGGCTGAGTACTTGATGCACTCAGTGGACACGCCATGATATAGTTTGTCAAGCCATAATTGAGTGACCTTGGGGGTTTTAACTTTAAAAGATGCCCAAGTACACTAAAAGTTATATTTCACAAGTTCGGTTGCACAACCATTTTCCATCCACATCCACCATCACCATACCATATCTGAACATACATGACAAAGAATGTGGTCACGAACCAAGTCATTAGACCGGCCAACTCATAAGAGATGGCTCCCGATCTACGTGGTGTACACTAGTCCGAGTAGGGTTTGCGGCCCTACAAGGACCCGAATTCGATTAAACATACATGGAAAAGCCACTTCAAATAGGTTCCATCAAAACATAAAAGCATGGCAAGACAAACATTTTTCACCTCCTTTTCACAACAAAATATATTTAGGACCAGTGACGAAGCCTGAAACTTTATATTGGAGGCCCGAAGCTTAGGTACTTTAGTGTTGGCATTTTTTTGCAATTTTTGTAGCATCCGTAATGGGGAATTGCAAAAGATATACTAGTAGATGAATAATGAGAGGAAAAAAGAGAGAATATACTATATGCTTATTATAAACTAGAAATATACTATATGCTTATTATTGTTACAAAACAAGGCACAAGTAAATTACAATATAAAACTAAAAAAAGTTGGATATGTGAAAGTAAAACTATTAGACATAATAAAGTGTAAGAAAATAAAACAAGGATATTTGTTTTTTTATAAGCCGAAGGATTTGATCTTGGAAACATAATATTGTAAGAAAATAAAACAAATTCTTGGAAGTCAAAGTGTAAAAAAAATGATTTGTGACTGAATGAATTGAACTTTGGGAACATTAAACAAACTCCTAGACTGATTTGGGCTTAAACCAACTATGCTACTCTCAATCTCAATTTTTATAATAGCATATACTAATAATGGTATAAGCTTTGGCCCCCCATGCCCCATAGTGACTTCATCACTGTTTAGGACATAGTCCTTATTTGAAAAAGGAAAATTCACCCAAACGCTTAACTCTTCAATCAACTTTTTGTTCCATCTCAAACAATATGCAAGAGTTCACTATTTTTGAAATAACATGATATGCTAAAATTAGACTTCGCAAAATAAATAAATTTAAAAACGATGCATGCATCCTATGTGTGTATCAAAACATCCTCTATCATTTCCTCAAAATAATATAAGTAAGGTCCTAATATTTTCCCGATTTAATTCGTCGCCAAGAATCTGCCCAACACTATTTAATTAAACCCCAAGCTAAACAAGTACTACTAAAGTGGCCCAAACAAAATAATTAAAGTGGCCCAACTAAAAGAATTAAAGTGGCCCAATACTTAACAACTAAAGAAAAAGGAAAGGGGTCAGTACGTATGCCCCCAAGTCACCCACGTCTCTCTCTCATCTCCTTTTTCACCAAAACAGAACAGGAGGCACCATGCTCCTGCTTCTCAACCTCCCTCATCTCCTTTTTCACAATTTAGCAAGCACCATGCTCCTCAAAATTTGAGATTTCACAATTTCACAATTATTCACAATTTGGTACTTATGGTTGGAGATTTTTCTGGTTAGTGAAGATATGGGGAAAACCGTTTGGTGACGTGCTTGGGAGAAATATATTTGACCAAAATTTTGATTGAATGATTAGCATAAATAATTACTCCTCCCATTTCTTCATAGTTGAGTCATTTTTCCATTTCGAGAAGTTTCTTCATAGTTGAGTCGTTTCTATATATGGTAAATTTTTACTCTCTTACTTTACTCTCTCTTACTTTATTTACTCTACTTTATTCACTTTATACTTTATTCTCTCTATCTTTTCCTCTCTCTTACTTTTTTATCTATTTATTTAACACACCCAACATTCATTTTTAAAACTCCGTGCTGAAAAATTCCGCCTCAACTATGAAGAAACGGAGAGAGTACTATTTTGGGCTTCTAAAAATTAGTCCCAAATAAAAAGAAATAAAATGGCTAGAGGGATAGGCCCAAATATTTGATTTAGAACATTGATTAAATTGTGGTGTTTTATTTTAGTAGGTGTTATTCCAAGTACTTGTAAACGAACGCTCAATTCTCCCATCGACGAATCACATGTCATTCTCGTCGACAACTTACACCACACAATTTAATCAACAACAAATAAAGCATTCATTATTTCCAATCGTAACCAAATCAAAATAAAGACGGTATCTTAGTCGAGGTCTATCACTCGCTTGATCTCAGTACAAAATCTTAACGTGAAAAACTAAAAATAAAAGCACGCAATACAAAATCTTACTTGTAAACTTTTAATTCTAAATTAATAATATAGCAGTAGTTAACCGTAATTTTATAGAGAGATGCGCGTGTCCAAAACTCGTGGAAACTCATATGTAAGTTCGTTATCATTAATACTACTCTATATGTTTTCTTAGGACTGAAATAATATTCAGGAAATTAATTTTTGATATAATGTTTTTATGTTATGCTTATATTTTTATTTTTAAAAAATATTTTTTATATAATATCTATAGGGGCGGACGAAAAAAAATATTGATAGAGATTTTACTAAGCTTAATTTTATAATCGAATACATGTACTAAGAGAAGTGATCAGTGTTTAACTAATTTTAAAGATATAACTAGAGAATAGATCTCAACCACATATTAACTTAATCCAATGATTAATAAAAGTGCACATTATTAATTAATAAAAATTGCATAGGGGTGTTTTTGGAAATAAACTTTGTTCCCATATTCTCACATACGCATTCCATTCACGCATTATCTCTCTCTATTTCTATTATCATTTTCTCTCTCTGTGTGTGCCTATCTCTGGCCGTCACCGTGATGCGTCGGAGGCGCTTCGGCGGAGGAATGTGGAGCTAGAGAGGGAGCTCCGGAGCAGCCTGGAGGGAGAGGAGAGGGTGGAGGAGGAGTTGCAGATGACGTGGCAGCACGTACGGTAGGTGGAGGAGCGGCTCTGCAGCGAGCTTGAGGAGCTGGAGGCGGAGGCTGTCGATCAACCATGGAATCTACGGCTCAGATCACGCTTCTTATGGAGAAGCTTTCTGCTTCTAACAAACTTCTTCATTCCCTCTTGCTCAATAATCTATCTCTATCTTTGTAGTTCTGTGCGTGTGATTTAATTAGAGAATGAACAGATTTATATTTTGTAGTTTCGTTTGGATTTGAAATCATTTGGATTTTTAGGATTTTTCGTAGGATGAATGTTTGTAATGGAGATGCAGATCTATGTATTGTGGTGTTGTTGATAGAAGATTGAGCACTTTAAAACATAACAGATCACTTTGAACTCATTTTTAATGTAGTGAGCTATATTTTGTCAAATGCGTGTTCATATGTGAATTGAATATATTTCACTATAAAGCCAATACAATTCATTATTCACAAAATATACTTCACTATAAAGCCAATACAGTTCACTATCAACAATTAATTAGTTCATTTTGTGAACTATAATTAACACCGCACCATAAGTAAGGATCACAAACACTTCACTCTAAGTATGTTTTTACTTCACTGAGATGAAAAAACATAGCACTATAAGCATGCATCACAAACACTTCACTGTAACCATGGAATACTTCACTCTAAGCATGTTTTTACTTCAGAAATGAAAAAACATAGCACTATAAGCATGCATCATAACACTTCACTCTAACCATGAAATACATCACTCTAAGCATGTTTTTACTTCACTATATGCACTATACATTCATTATACTTCACCGAAATGAAAACAACATTTACTTCACTATAAACATCATATGCATCACTATATGCTCAATATATTTCACTAAAATGAAAAAACAGTATGCTATAATGAATGTTGAATATACTTCACCATACGCACAATATGCATCACTGTATGCTAATCATACTTAACTGAAATGAAAATTAGTACACTATAAATAATACTCTTCACTGAAATATCAAACATCATATTTACTTCACTACAAACAATATTTACTTCACTGTAAGTGAGTTTTGTTTCGTTGAAAACTTCTTGGTTGACCATACTTATTTTGTGGCGTACCTATTTTTTAGTTCAGTATAAGTGTGAATTAGTTCACTGATAACATGTTTTTAGTTCATTGTGTACTTATTTTAGTTCACTGTGATTGCGAATTGCTACACTTCTTTAGTTGTTTACTTCATATCAACAATTAATTAGTTTATATGTGAACTATATTTTGTTAAATATCATTTGTGAACAAAAGAGCTATTAAAAATCAACTGAATCTAAGAACTACATAAATAAAATTTTGAACAAAATATTAATGGATGTAATGAAACTATTGAATGTAAATGAACCAAATAGGTATTACGGTGAACTGAATCATGTTATGAACTATATCAAAATCTCCAATTGTTTCATTCTCCATACATGCATAAGCTTTCCCTACTCTTTATTTTTCTCTTCGTCTTTCGTCTTTCTTTATGTGTATCAGCAGCTTTCGAAAGATTCACTGATATCCTATTATATAAAGAAAGTAAAAAATGATTAATAACAACATTCAAACACAATATACTTGAACATAACAACATTCAAACACAAAAATATCACTAATAACATGCATCACAAACACTTCACTCTAACCATGAAATACTTCACTCTAAGCACATTTTACTTCACTGAGATGAAAAACATATCACTAATAACATGCATCACAAGCACTTCACTCTAACAAAAGATCACTCTAAGCACATTTTAGTTCACTAAGATGAAAAAACAATGCACTATAAGTATGGATCACAAACACTTTACTCTAACCATGGAATACTTCACTTTAAGCACATTTTACTTCACTGAGTTGAAAATACAGATCACTAGTAACATGCGTCACAGACACTTCACTCTAAGCATATTTTACTTCACTGAGATGAAAAACAGATCACTAATAACATGCATCACAAACACTTCACTCTAACCATGATATACTACACTGTAAGCACATTTTACTTCACTGAGATGAAAAAACAGTGCACTATAAACATGGATCACAAACACTTCACTTTAACCATGAAATACTTCACTCTAAGCACATTTTACTTCACTCGGGTGAAAACAGATCACTAATAACATGCATCACAAACACTTCACTCTAACCATGAAATACTTCACTCTAAGCACATTTTACTTCACTGAGATGAAAAAACAGTGCACTATAAGCATAGATCACAAACACTTCACTCTAACCATGGAATACTTCACTTTAAGCACGTTTTACTTCACTGAGATGAAAAAACTGTGCACTATAAGCATGGATCACAAACAATTCACTTTAACCATGGAATACTTCACTATAAGCACATTTCACTTCACTGAGATGAAAAAACGGATCACTAATAACATGGATCACAAAAACTTCACTCTAAGCACGTTTTTACTTCATTAAGATGAAAAAAATAGTGCACTATAAGCATGGATCACAAACACTTCACTCCAACCATGTAATACTTCACTTTAAACACATTTTACTTCACTCATATGAAAAAACAGATCACTAATAATATGGATCACAAACACTTATCTCTAACCATGGAATACTTCACTCTAAGCACGTTTTTACTTCACTGTGATGAAAAAACAGATCACTAATAACATGCATCACAAACACTTCAATCTAACCATGTAATACTTCACTCTAAGAACATTTTACTTCACCGAAATGAAAAAACAGTGTACTATAAGCATGGATCACAAACACTTCACTCTAACCATGGAATACTTCACTCTAAGCACATTTTACTTCACCAAAATGAAAAAACGTTGCACTATAAGCATGGATCACAAACACTTCACTCTAACCACGTAATACTTCACTTTAAGCACGTTTTACTTCACTGAGATGAAAAAACTGATCACTAATAACATGGATCACAAACACTTCATTCTAACCATGGAATACTTCACTTTAAGCACGTTTTTACTTTACTAGAGATGAAAAAACAATATAGTTCACTCGTACACAACACCAATTCATTCGCGTAGAATGAACCAAATCGAGAAACAGTTGAAGTGAAAATTATAACATACCTTCAGTTTTGTCCCTTTTTTCATTAGTTTTACAGAGTGAACTATAATTCTCTCATTTTTTTTTCATTAGTTTCTGCAGAAACAAATTCAACAAATAGAAAACAAATGAATTTTTGAATCAGATTCAACAAATCAAGAACCTGATCCAGCAAATTGATAACAAATAACAAAATATACCGAAATTTGAAAACAAATCGAAAAACAAATTCAACAAATAAAAAATTTACAAATTACCTTTAGTTTTCTCCTCTTCTTCATGACTATCTTCTTTACTGTGGAAAAATATGAAAAATCGAGTAAACCCTAGCTATGGAATGAGGAAGAAATCGCAGAATTGAAGAGGAAATCCCATCACTTTGGAGAGAATTAGAGCGAGAACGAAATCTGGAAATGGGGAAGCAAATTGAACCCTATTTCATTTAAACTATTGAAAAGTCTATTATGCCCCCACATTCTTATAGTGAACCGAATCATTCACATAGTGAATTAATTCTGATTCAATTTTGAAAATCACATGGGTAAATATCAGCCATTTATTTTTTAATCTTGTGGCTGAGATTTATTCTCTAGTTATATACTTTATGGGCACTTGCCCCATATCACTACTCCATGTACTAATACATATAAATAACGGAGTATAGTAGGGTACTATACAAAAAATCATACCAATAACGGAGTATAGTTGGAGTACTATACAAAAAATCATACCAATAATATATTTTGTATATTTCATAAATGAGAGTATTTATGAAAATCTTGATTTTGACTTTTTTTCTTACATTTTCTATTTTTCATTTTAACATTATCTTTTTTATTTTCTTAAATAATCTTTTGGAGCAATTTTATTCAATTAATTCTCTAATTTTAGCCCCTACTATTTTTTAATTTCTGACAATTATTATTACTAGTTAACAACTAAGGATGATTTTAGAAAATTTAAACAAAAGTAACAATAACAAGAATGAAAAGAATAGTACAAGTACATTATTTCACCCTAAGTGATTGATTTTCTCCGACTATAAATAAAACATCTATTTTTTATTATTTTATTATCTCTTTTATTTTACTATTTATTTCAGTTAATTTAATAAATATCATTTTGATATGAATCCGGATGTACACAATTATAGAATGCAATGATATTGAGGGCCATGGATTGATTAGGTTCCGTTAAGAGGTAGACACATGACAAGAAATCAGGTGGAACAGGAGTCAAATTCAAATAGACAACAGTAATTCGCCTATCAAGATGATATCCAAATTCGACTCTACAACCACCATTGTCTTTGTCTTTGAAAGGGTTTCACGTGAGTACCTTGCACGCTGCAATCGGAGTCCGAGAGAAGAAGTTATAGCCACTTTAAGAAAGTTGTGCAGTGCAGAAAGAAACGTGCATGTGGGCTTTTTCCACACCAGAAGCGCCCCGTCGGGTGTTTTTGTCGTGAGAGTTTTTGTCCAGAAACTGCGCGGACAGGCGAAATGAGCCGTGGGAAACACCCAGTCGGGCGTTTTGTCAAGGATGTGAATTTTTTACCAAAACTTGTTTTATTTTGCTCCTTTTTCATTCCTAGTATAAATAGACATGTTAGGGTTTTTCCATGGCAGCTTTGAATGATATTGTGTAACAGCCCGACATTTTAGGGTATAATTAGGGGTGGATCGATATGATATATCGTATCGAAAACGTTGTATCGTGTATCGTATCGAAAATATCGATATGAAAGAATTTCATATCGTTATCGTATCAAAAGTTTCGATATATCGAATTTCGATATATCAAACTTTCGATATAAAAAAATTTCATATCGTTATCGTATCGATATTTCGATATATCGTATCAAAATTCGATATATCGTTAAATATCGATATATATCAAAATTTTTGATATATATCGATATATATCGAAAATAAAATATCGATATTGTTAGGTTTGGTATACTGAAAAGCATGTTTCGAGCAAGTTTCGCTCGAATAGAATCTTGCTTGTATACGTAAAACTCTATAATCCACTTTTAACCCGATTCAGTATTATTCGAGCAGTTCCGCACGAATAGAATCACTATTATTATTACATTGTGTTTGCTTGTGCATTTATAAGATGTTTTATAAACATTTAAATGCATAAGAAGTAAACAAAGTCTAAGTCTTTTGCTTAGTAGACCGGTTGTGGGCGTCATCCACTTTAAGGTAACACGGTCAGATCTATGCAATGCTTTGCAAAAGAAAAAGAAGAATTTCACAACCCAGATAGGCTTAGACTACCTATCGTGAAAGGTTGCAATGTTAGTCCGATTATTTCTAAGCCTTTCTGAAATAAGATGACGTTGGTGTGGTATAGCACTGAATGGATCTAACAGCAAGACGTGTCTTTATGCTATCTACTGAAAGACTAGGTCTTGATAAATAACTATTTCTTAATCTACATACGTTAGCATTGAGCATACGATATTGATTATGCACTACTTTGACTTATCAAAGGTGCGGGTTTGTCGCAACCCAATAATCCTGATATATTGGGTAGTGGTGATTAATATCTAGCGGTGCTAGGATTGCTATTATGTTGAAACGTGCGCGAGGTGAGTCTCGTTTGATAATGTCCCCAAGAGGAGCTCGAACAAGGTTTTATTATTCGGAAAACTGGCCAGTTGGAGTTTTATTACTCTATGAATAATAAATAAGTGTTTCTTGCTAAGTCCACTCTTGGAATTAATAAGATGTTAATTAATTAATTCTATAGCAGACATTAATTAATTAATGGTCATTTATATCTTAAGCGCGGGAAATAAATAATAAACAACGGAAACCCGGATTACTTGTAATTTCGGATTTGGATGGGGAGAGTTCAATATTACTTCTGTAGTGGCTGCTCGTAATATTCCAATATAAGTTTGTAATTGTGGGTTCAATTTAATTAGTAAAAAGCTAATTGGGGGAGCCCATATCCAAAACCTTCCATAGATCCCTGTCTGGGCCCAAAAGGAACTTAATATAAATAGGAGAATAAAGGAGACAGAATAATCACAATTTTCATACTTGAAATTTTCAAAATTTTCGGCCCCCACCAGCTGAAGGAGATTTCGAGTTCTACTCCTTTTCCCAAAAGGATTTCTTCTGTCTTCTTTATTCGAGTCCTAGTATTTTGATAAGATCAGCCCACCCTGATATCGAGATACAGTTCGGGAACCAGAGAGAAGATCCGTGGTCTAGTATTGAAGATCATCACGTGGAGAAAGCGCGAGCAATCTCGACGATTCTTTGGAGAATCAAATCGGTAACTCTAAACCGTAGAAATCATGTTTAGGATTTATTTTCTATGAGCATGAATTATTTGCGTTCTAGCATGCAATTATCTGTTTCACATGTGAATTGATTAATCGCATAATCGGTCAAATAGATTCTACGTCTGATTTATTTGTTTTGTACAAATCTTCCGCTGTGCAAGTTCACCAAACCCCAACAGATATATATCGAAAATATCGATATCGAAAATTTTCGATATATATCGTATTTTCGATATAAAACGATATATCGCGATATAAGGAAATTTATATCGTTATCGTATCGAAAACTTACGATACGATATCGTATCGTATCGAAAATTACGATATATCAAAAATTCGATAAATTTTCGATATTTTTCAATACGATACGAGCGATATATCATTTTTCGATATTTTTCCCCAGCCCTAGGTATAATAAATACGGCGATCGCTACCTAGGCGGACTTAAAAGCGACAAGAACATAGGCTAGGGTTTCATTTAAAGGAATTTAACCAGGGTATTTAATGAACTATTAAAGCAATAAGTCAACAGCTTAATCAAGAAAATCAATGAAGGATAGAATACCACAATTAATGCTCAAAATGACAAAGGTTTGATGAATTCCAAAACGCATCATGTCTCGATATTCTTTACAATAATGAAATAGTTCATGTTTTCAGCGGAAGCAACCAAGAGAAAAGTGAAGTCATGTATGAAGACACAACCCCACTCAATGTTTCAAAACGATCATATTATCATTCAATTTATTTGCTCAACACCGCCAACCGCTCGTCGCTGCACAACCTGCACATAGGGAAAACACATGCAGGGCTGAGTATTTTAAACATACTTAGTGAACTCATGCCAAAACATTTTTAGTAGATATTCCATCCTTACCAGAGTGAACTCGAGTTTGCATTTATAAAAGAATATCATCGAGTATCACAAAATAATTTCATAGACTGGCCAGTCAAACAATTCCTCTCATTTTCTCAACAATCAACAATTCCATAGTGCGACGAAAGTGTGGCCACACTTTTCGCCCACGAGACCAGCCGACTAGCAAGGACGGCTCCCGATCCCAACTGTGTACACTAGCCTGATAGGGTTTGCGGCCCTACTCAGACCCGAATTCGTTTTTATAGCCCTATAGCCTAATGGAGCAGACTCACAAACTAGACATCAGGCACACAACATAATTAAAACAATCTGTAATACCCGCATCTTTATTTTCTTTCCTTTCGTTTTGTTTTAGATCGAACTAAGGATGTGAAGTTCCCCGTTCATGAAGAATTAATGAAACTCGGGTTTTGCGGTGAAATTTAAAACTTTTTAGTTACAAGTAAAAGCTAAGTAATCAATTGAACTAAGCAATTGGAATTTACATTGTAAAATATCACGAATTTTCGAAAACAATTAACGAGCAACTAACGTTCAAATGCTTCAATACATAGAACAAAATTAACTATTGAACAACGAATATATATATATATATATATATATATATGTTACATGGAGCAAGTCCTCAAATAAAGGAGACAAGAAAAAGGAAAGGATAAAATGTGCATTGATCGAATAGAATCGGTCTCTCCTCCCGGGCCGATAGTCGCGGCCCGTTTTCCGGTCAGCCGTGGACCAAGGTATCAACTGTTCCAGACAGCCAGCAGCTTGGCAACCAAGCTTGTCTCGACCTGCAAGGTAGAAGTCAGTTCTTGTCTACTAAGGAACAAAAGAAAACAAAGAAAAAAAGAGGAGGGGACTCTTACCTTAGGGATGGAGACAACCTTCTTTAGTTATAGATGACCCAAAGAATCACCATAAGAGGAAAGTCAGCCCTGCAACACCCTTGGCACAACAGCCACCTGCTCACTGCACAATCAAACGATTCAAATTGCTAGCCAAGTACTAGGTGCCCATATAAAATGCCAAATTGCAGCCAAGAAGGAGGGGCAATGGGATCATTAAAGTGGGATTTTCTGCAGCATAACAACAAGTTGTTAGAGTTTGTATACTAGAAATCACGTTTCGAGTGATTGAATACTGTAAAACTCTTATTTTATTTTCCAATGAATAAAACAGATTATTTTTGTCATAATGTTGTTATGTTTTACATTTAATGGATGTTAATGCATGTTTAAATGTATAAGTTAACTTAACAAAGTCTAAGTCTTTGTTTTAGTAGACCGGTTGTGGGCGTCGTCCACTTTAAGGTAATACGGTCAGTTCTAAACAAAGAAAAATATGAATTTCACAACCTAGATGGAATTAGACTACCCATCGAGAAAGGTTGCAATGTCAGTCCGTATATTTCTAAGCCTTACTGAAATAAGATGACATTGGTGTGGTATAGCACTGAACGGATCTAACAGCAAGACTTGCCTTGGGCTATCTACTGAAAGGCGAGGTCTTGATAAATATTTATTTCTTAATCAATGTAGGTTAGCATTGAGCATATGGTATTGATTATGCATTGCTTTGACTTATCAAATGGTGCGGGTTTTTCGTAGCCCAATTATCCTGATATATTGGGCAGTGGTGATCGATATCTAGCGGTGCTAGGATTGCTATTATATTGAATCGTGCACGAGGTGAGTCTCGTTTGATAATGTCCTCAAGAGGAGCGCGAAACTAAGTTTTATTATTCGGAACCTAGCTAGTTGGAGTATGATTACTCTATGAATAATAAATGAGTGTTTCATGCTAAGTCCACTCTTGGAATTAATAAGAAGTTAATTAATTAAGTCAATAGCAGACATTAATTAATTAATGGACATATTAATCTTAAGCACGGGAAATGAAAGATAAACGGAAACCCGGATTACTTATAATTTCGGATTTGGATGGGGAGAGTTCAATATTACTTCTGTAGTGGCTGCTCGTAATATTCCAATTATAACTTATATTAAATTGTGGGTTCAATTTAATTAGTAAAAAGTAAATTGGATGAGCCCATATCCAAAGCCTTCCATAGATCCCTGTCTGGGCCCAAAAGGAACTTAATATAAATAGGAGAATAAAGGAGACAGAAAATACACAATATCTCATATTGCAATTTTCGAAAATTTCGATCTCTCCCAGCTGTAGGAGATTTCGAATTTGAGTCCTATTCCAAAAAGGATTTCTTCTGTCTTCTTTATTTAAGTCCTAGTATTCTAGTAAGATCAGCCCACACTGATATTAGAGTACAGTTCGGGAACCAGAGAGAAGATTTGTGGTCTAGTACTTAAAGCTACACGTGGAGAAGTCGCTAGCCATCTTCAATTCTTTGGAGAATTAATTAGGTATTATTCTACTCCGTAGAAAAGCATGTTTTAGGTTTTCAATATTCTTAAAGCATGATTAATTCAAGTTATGAGCATGATACATGTGATAATTACGCGAATAGATTTTGTCTAAATAATCTGCTAAATAGATCTGATTATTATGTGATTTATTTACATGCTCTTCCGCTGCGTGCACCAACAATTGGTATCAGAGCCAGTCTTTGGCTCTGATTATTTGGATTTAAATTTCGCGAAATTCATGTATGCATGTCTTGATTGATTACGAAGCATGTTCTTGTGTTTTTATTTTTTATGTTTATGCATGTTGAACTCAAGAACATTCGAATCATAGAACTTGAATTATTCGAACGAACTAGATGTGCGATTCGTCGGCGCTTGCGCCGGGACGAATTGCGCTATGATCGATCGAAGAGGGTTGCCAATCGAGTGGGAGCCGAGGGCGACGGGCATGGGGCGACGCGCCGGCGAGCAAGGGCTCGCGCGCGCCACCGGCCAAGCCCGCCAAACCCTAGCCGGCCCCGATCAAACGCGATGCGACGCGACAGGAGCCGAGGACGTGCGATCACGCGGCGACGCGCATGCGAGCAGGGGCTCGCGCGCGCCGCCGATCGAGACCGCGAGCCCAGGCGGCACCAGACGCGTCGGACGGAGGAAGCCTGGCACGGTGGCTCGTCCGAGAACCACCGAGGCGCCGGTCTTCTTCGCAAAACCCTAACCCTAACCCTAATACCGAAACCCTAGCCGACCCAGCCCTAGCGAGGCGCAACCGAGAGCAGCCGCCGACTGCTGGTGCGCGCGAGCTCGTCGGGCAGTGGGAGATCGCCGGGAGGTCGTGGCTCTGGCTGCGCCTTCTGGCTCGACGACGACGGAGGGTGAAATCTCGGCGGTTGTCCGCCGGGAGGAAGAAGGGAGAAGGAAGAGCGCGCCGTAAGGCGCGGGTTTTCCGGCGGTCGTCGGGGGGCGAACACGCCGTCCCGGCGAGAATCTCCGGGGATATCTTCGTATCTTCGTTGTGTAGATTCGTGCCAACCTCGAATCTCTAGAAATTGACGAAAGATTATTTTAATGATTATTTAATTGTTTAATTAATAGATATCATTAAAAATAATATTATTTAATGAAATAAAACATTTTGGGAAGATTTCCCTAGATTTTAGGAATATTTGGATTATTTTCTATATCTATGAATATTTTATATCCTAGATGATATAGATAAGAATAATTTAATAGTTTCCTAATTATAATATATATCTAGAATCTATTATAAGATATGATATATATAAGAATACATTAAATAATATAATTGATATTCTTCCTAATCTTGAACTTGGAAATTATATGAATTTGATTTTTCATGTCTAATTAAGATTATAAATAATGTATTTTATTTTAGATATATCTTATAGTAAGACATGAATGAGAATTAAATTCTAGATTAATAGTTTCTATATTAAGATATTAAAGATTATAAAAGATTTAATTATCCAGTAAATTAAATACCAACAGAATTTAATTAGTCTTAATCTGCCTTAAGGCTAAAGGATAATTAATTAAAACCATAACCCAAATATCTAAGCGATAATTATGAACTAATGGTTTATATATGGTCTCCATCGGTTGGACTGCCAAATTTTGTGAAGCTGATTTTCTAATATTATCGCCACCTACAGAGTAGGGACAATAATCCTACGAAAACAGTAAGTTCATAAGGGCGGACTTCTCAAATAATGAATAGAGTGAACTAGAAAGTGATTCCTAATATTATCGCCACCTACAGAGTAGGGACAATAATCCTAAGGAATTGCGAGTTTCAGGGTTCAATCGGAATTTATGAGATAGCTTGATTTTGTTATCAACACATGAACATTGTTATGGGAGTGTGTTGTAGAAATAAAATACTGTAATGCTAAACCAGGTGGTCGTGCTTAGGAAGCATTTGACATGTCAACCTCCAGAGGAGGAAGCTATTGATATGTCGGTGTTGTGACCAGTAAATTGTCGAAATTTTAATGCGTATTAACCTCCTGAGGAGGATACAATTTATTAATTTTGCTGTTGTAAGATTTTGAAAAGTTTTATGGTTAATCTACTCAATTTCCTTACATAAGTTTATGACAAATAGTAAAATCTTCTGTTTGAAGTGCAATAAAATTCGTCAAGATGTCTTTTAATCCTCTTTCTGCCATTCTCAAAGAAAACAAACTCGAAGGCCAAAATTACATCGAATGGAAACAAAACTTGGATATCGTTCTCACAGCAGAAGAGTACAAGTTCGTACTCACTACTCCACGCCCAGCTGTCCCGGCTGCTAGTGCCAGCCAAGCATTGCGAGATGCGCATAGACGGTGGCATAAGGCGAATGAGATGGCTAAGTGCTACATGTTGGCTTCTATGTCATCAGTACTCAAGCATCAGCATTCTGCCATGGAAACTGCCGCCGAGATCATGACAAATCTCGCAAATCTTTTTGGTACTCAGAATCGAACGGCTAAGTCTCAAGCCTTTCGGAGTATCATGACGAAGTCTATGAAGGAAGGCTCGTCTGTGAGGCAACACGTCCTCGAGATGATGAGTCACCTCAACCAGATTGAGGTATTGGGAGGGACGATCGATCCCGAGTCCCAGGTTACTATAATCCTTCAGAGTCTTCCCCCTAGCTTCCAGCAGTTCAAGCTCAACTTTGAGATGAACAAACGGAATTATACTTTAGCAGAGTTGCTGACTGAACTTCAGTCGGCGGAGGACCTTATGGTTCAAGCTAAAGTAGCTATGATGAGTATCGCGCCTAATTCCTCTGGCTCTAAGGCTAGAAGAGGAAAGAAAAAGGCACCGAACCAAGTAGCAGTCAACAATGCTAAGGGAAAGAAGAAACAGCGGGGTGACAAGAAGCAAACTGGAAAATGCTTCAAGTGTGGAGAGAAAGGTCATTGGAAGCCAGATTGTCCTAAAAAGGGCAAGGCTACAGGTATGCACCATGCTCTAGTAGTCGAGTCATGTTTGGCTTTGACATCTACTCATACTTGGGTTATTGATACTGGAGCAACTGATCATATATGTTTTGATCCTGACTTGATGCAGGTGACAAGACGGCTACATGATCGTGAGATAGAGGTCCAGCTGGGCGACGCTACGAAAGTGGCGGCCGTTGCAGTGGGAGACGTTTATTTACGTTTTTCTAGTGATAGATTTTTGATTTTGAAGAATGTTTTGTTGATACCCTCTTTTAGAAGAAATTTAATTTCAGTTTCTAAATTGTCTTATGATGGATATTCGATTTCTTTTAATGACAATTGCGTTATTAAGAAAGATGGTTCTTATATCTGTCGCGGTATCATGGAAAACAATCTGTACACGATCACTTCTACACAATTTAATCAACGTAAATCAGAACTCAATGCTACATCGAAAATTTCTAAGAAAAGAAAAGAACCTTCAACTTCAATGAATGAAACGTACTTATGGCACCTTAGACTTGGTCATGCCAACGAAAGAAGGATTCATGCGATGGTTGATCAAGATCTTATTAAAGGTCTTGAGAAGGAACCGTTTTCGAAGTGTGAGTCCT
Organism: Salvia hispanica; assembly: GCF_029641045.1. Taxonomy (NCBI): domain Eukaryota; kingdom Viridiplantae; phylum Streptophyta; class Magnoliopsida; order Lamiales; family Lamiaceae; genus Salvia; species Salvia hispanica. Next base: position 48,757,883 of record NC_142692.1, on the reverse strand, counting down.
GTCTCGAAGGCAAGATGACTAAGAGATCTTTTAGATCAAAGGGGAATAGGGCCAAAGAAGTACTTGAGCTCATTCATACTGATGTGTGTGGACCAATGTCAACCGAGGCAAGGGGCGGTTTTCGATATTTCGTCACCTTTACAGATGACTACTCGAAAATCGGATACATCTATTTGATGCGCTACAAGTCTGAAACTTTTGACAAGTTCAAGGAGTTTAAGGCTAAAGTAGAGACGCAACATGGTAAGAGTATCAAATGCCTGCGATCTGATCGCGGAGGCGAATACCTAAGTGCCGAGTTTTTGGACTATTTATCGGTAGCTGGGATTGAATCCCAAACGACTGCGCCGGGCACACCCCAGCAGAATGGCGTGGCTGAAAGAAGGAATAGGACCTTATTAAATATGGTCAGATCGATGATGAGTTATGCACGGTTACCTGTTTCGTTTTGGGGTCATGCTTTGCTTTCTGCAAACTATCTCTTAGACGTCTTACCTTCTAAATCTGTTCCTACTACCCCATATGAGTTGTGGAATGGGCGTAAGCCCAATCTAGAACATCTCAGAGTATGGGGGTGTCCGGCTCATGTATTGGAAAAGGATCCAACTAAGCTGGAATCTAGGACTGAGGTTTGCGTGTTTATAGGATACCCTAGAGGAACGAAAGCTTATGAATTCTATAGTCTCAGAGATCAGAAAGTGATTGTGAGCACTCATGCCACATTCTTAGAGGAAGACTATGTAATGAATCATAAGTCCAGCAGTGAGATTGCTCTAGAAGAGCTAACTCAAGTTTCAACTTCCATTAACCAAGAACAATTACCAAGTGTAACAACAATTCCAGAAACTTCAACTAATACTCTAGATATTGTAGTGCCGCGCCGCAGTGGGAGGGTCTCTCATGAGCCCGATAGATACATTGGTTTGGGTGAGTGTATGGATCACTCCTCGGACAGCAATGTACTGGATCCCTGGAATTTTGCAGAGGCGCAGGCTGATGTCGATCATTGCGAATGGGTGAAAGCAATGGATTCGGAACTACAATCTATGTTAGACAAAGACGTCTACGATTTGTCTGTCCTACCCGAAGGCTGTACTGCCATTGGGAGCAAGTGGATATACAAACGTAAACGTGGACCCGATGGACGAGTTAAAGTCTTCAAGGCAAGACTAGTGGCTAAGGGGTATACCCAAAAGGAAGGTATCGATTACGATGAGACCTTCTCCCCAGTGGCCATGCTCAAATCGATCCGTATACTTTTGTCTATAGCAGCTTACATGGATTGGGAAGTATGGCAGATGGACGTTAAGACTGCGTTTCTAAACGGGAGTCTTGAGGAGACCATCTACATGGAACAACCCGAAGGCTATGTAGTGAAGGGCAAGGAACACATGGTTTGGAAGCTTAAGAAGGCCATTTATGGTCTCAAGCAAGCATCTAGATCATGGAACCAGTGTTTCGATCAAACTGTTCAAAAGTTTGGATTCGAAAAATGCCCTAATGAAAGCTGCGTGTATAAGAAGGTTGAAAAAGGAAATGTTGTGTTCTTAGTTTTGTATGTAGATGACATTCTTCTAATTGGAAACAATAAAAAGATGTTGTCATCAGTGCGAACTTGGTTGTCCAGCCAGTTCGAGATGAAAGATATGGGTGATGCGGGACACATTCTCGGTATCAAGGTTCTTAGGAACCGAGGTAAGAAAATGTTGTGCTTATCCCAAGAATCTTACATCGAAACGGTACTTAGACGCTTTAGCATGCAAGATGCCAAGAAAGGTTTCCTACCTTTTAGAAATGGCATCCAGTTGTCTCAAGAGATGTGTCCTAAGACAGCATCTGAGATAGCAGAGATGAGAAGAATACCATATGCCTCGGCAGTTGGTAGTCTCATGTATGCTATGCTTTGTACTAGACCCGATATCTGCTTTGCTGTTGGCATGGTAGCAAGATATCAATCAAATCCCGGCCAAGGACATTGGACTGCCGTAAAGAACATACTCAAGTACCTTAATCGGACTAAGGACTATGTTCTAGTTTACAATGCAGCCGAGCTCTGTCCTTTAGGATATACAGATTCAGACTTTCAGGCTGATCTGGATTCGAGAAAATCAACTTCCGGATATGTGTTTACCTTAGGAGGTGGAGCTATAGTTTGGAAGAGTGTAAAGCAGAAATGCATTGCAGACTCTACCATGGAAGCCGAGTATGTAGCCGCTTCGGAGGCTGCAAAGGAGGCTGTATGGCTTAAGAACTTCCTTCTGGACTTAGGTGTGGTTACGAATATGCCCAAGCGCATCACCGTTTATTGTGATAACTCTGGTGCTGTGGCAAATTCGAGGGAACCACGGGCTCATAAGGCGAGCAAGCACATAGAGAGGAAGTATCATATCATTCGAGATATAGTGCAGAGAGGAGACATACAAGTGGTCAAGATTGAGTCAGAAAACAACCTGGCAGATCCTTTCACGAAGGCGTTAGCGGTAAAGCCGTATGAAAGCCATGTTGAAGGAATGGGAGTTCGACTAATTCAAGACCTCAATCCGCTTTCAGTATAAGTGGGAGATTTAGACGTTAGCACATTTTGTATACTCGAAAGTGTTTTGAGTATAAGTGGGAGATTGTTAGAGTTTGTATACTAGAAATCACGTTTCGAGTGATTGAATACTGTAAAACTCTTATTTTATTTTCCAATGAATAAAACAGATTATTTTTGTCATAATGTTGTTATGTTTTACATTTAATGGATGTTAATGCATGTTTAAATGTATAAGTTAACTTAACAAAGTCTAAGTCTTTGTTTTAGTAGACCGGTTGTGGGCGTCGTCCACTTTAAGGTAATACGGTCAGTTCTAAACAAAGAAAAATATGAATTTCACAACCTAGATGGAATTAGACTACCCATCGAGAAAGGTTGCAATGTCAGTCCGTATATTTCTAAGCCTTACTGAAATAAGATGACATTGGTGTGGTATAGCACTGAACGGATCTAACAGCAAGACTTGCCTTGGGCTATCTACTGAAAGGCGAGGTCTTGATAAATATTTATTTCTTAATCAATGTAGGTTAGCATTGAGCATATGGTATTGATTATGCATTGCTTTGACTTATCAAATGGTGCGGGTTTTTCGTAGCCCAATTATCCTGATATATTGGGCAGTGGTGATCGATATCTAGCGGTGCTAGGATTGCTATTATATTGAATCGTGCACGAGGTGAGTCTCGTTTGATAATGTCCTCAAGAGGAGCGCGAAACTAAGTTTTATTATTCGGAACCTAGCTAGTTGGAGTATGATTACTCTATGAATAATAAATGAGTGTTTCATGCTAAGTCCACTCTTGGAATTAATAAGAAGTTAATTAATTAAGTCAATAGCAGACATTAATTAATTAATGGACATATTAATCTTAAGCACGGGAAATGAAAGATAAACGGAAACCCGGATTACTTATAATTTCGGATTTGGATGGGGAGAGTTCAATATTACTTCTGTAGTGGCTGCTCGTAATATTCCAATTATAACTTATATTAAATTGTGGGTTCAATTTAATTAGTAAAAAGTAAATTGGATGAGCCCATATCCAAAGCCTTCCATAGATCCCTGTCTGGGCCCAAAAGGAACTTAATATAAATAGGAGAATAAAGGAGACAGAAAATACACAATATCTCATATTGCAATTTTCGAAAATTTCGATCTCTCCCAGCTGTAGGAGATTTCGAATTTGAGTCCTATTCCAAAAAGGATTTCTTCTGTCTTCTTTATTTAAGTCCTAGTATTCTAGTAAGATCAGCCCACACTGATATTAGAGTACAGTTCGGGAACCAGAGAGAAGATTTGTGGTCTAGTACTTAAAGCTACACGTGGAGAAGTCGCTAGCCATCTTCAATTCTTTGGAGAATTAATTAGGTATTATTCTACTCCGTAGAAAAGCATGTTTTAGGTTTTCAATATTCTTAAAGCATGATTAATTCAAGTTATGAGCATGATACATGTGATAATTACGCGAATAGATTTTGTCTAAATAATCTGCTAAATAGATCTGATTATTATGTGATTTATTTACATGCTCTTCCGCTGCGTGCACCAACACAAGTGATACAACAGCCCCATTTAATTCCCCATAGTACACCACAATTAGCCTATAAATTTCCTCCACTACACATTCAACTTCCTTTCACACACACTTCAAAATCTCAGCATAAACCGAGAGTAGAGGGTGGAACAAGTGGAGAAAAGCATCAAAGACAGCCTCTCCTTCGATTTTCCAGAGGTAATACACCTCCATCTTCCTTCCCCAATAGCTTTACATATCATCATATAGAGGCACCACAACTTAGGAAGCACAATCAAAATAACACAAGCACACTCTGCCCTTGTTTAGAACATCATGCTAGCTCAAGGATGTAGAATTTGCTAGAGAAATCTCATAGCAGTAGTAGCCTTGAAGAGCTTTAACTCATAAATGGAACAAGAGCACAATAGGCTGCCCTCATGCTAAATTTCAGTAGCAAACTATAAACGTTTCAAAATCAACACTTTAGCCCAAAAATCAAGCTCATTCCAGTGAGCAAATTCTTATCTCAGAAATCACAACCTCAAATCACAACAATCAAACGTCTCCAACATAGCTACTGCCCAAATTCTTGAACAAAGTACTAATAAACAAAAGGGGTGAAAGGACTTAGCTTTTACGACTTGCACTTAGGTTGCCCGATCGGGACGGTAACGGAGGATTGCAAGGCGGCACTACTCGCTGAAACTGGAGGCGAGGGCAGCCGCGGGAACATCCACGGCGAGCCTAAGCTCCTGAGGTGAAGAGGGCAGCGGCGAATCGCCGGAGAAGACGAGGAAGGAGGCGGAGATGGGCTGAGCGGCGCCGAACAACGCGGCGGGCGGCAGCCCTGCTCGTCGGGCAGCCGAGGATGAGAGCGGCCGCGAAGCGGCGGTGACGGATGGCGGCGTTGGCGACGGGCGAGGCGGCGTTACCGCCGAGAGAGAAGAGGGAGGAGAGATTAGGGTTGGATGTGTTTTGATTTGGGGATGGTTGTTCTAAGAAGAGAGTGAGACCGAGGATGGTGAGGGAGAAGCATCAAGTCCCCGGCGGCGCAAGGGAGGCGCCGACCGGAGCAGCTAGCGGCGGAAGGCGAGGAGGCGCCGCCGAGCTCTCTCTCCGTTTAGGGTTTCGAATTAGGGAATTAGGAATGAGGGAGGGCCGATTGCTTTTGTGGAGTAATTGGGGCTTCTCCTTTGTTTTCTTTTTCCAATTGGGCCTCTCTTTACTTTTGTTTTGGGCCTCAATTTAATCAATAAGATGGGTTAGTGGTGCAAGTTTTAATTTGGGCCACTAACTAAATTAAAGAAGGAACCTAATTAAATCATGGGCTTTTCAATGTTATGGATTTAATAATTAATAGTCCGCTAATTAATCCCACGAGGATAAGTCTAATTTTTCCGGAAAGTAGCAAGAGTGCTCAAATGTTTAATTTTAAGAAATTTTGATACGCTAACGATGAATAGACCTCGAGTCTATTTTAGTACTTGAATAAAATATATAGGAGGTAACGCTCTTTCGTTAAACGAATAATTGGTAGACCTCCACACCTAACTAAATCGCAAGATTTATTTAGTGCTCAAGGACTTCTTATGAATTAGGAAAAAAAAAAAAAAGAATAAAATGATCACGCACTTAGGATGCATTCATGTCTAAGCTTAATGGATATCTCAAAATCTAATTAAGTATCTTTTTATTTCCTAAAGGGACGTCTTCGAACGTCATCTAAGACCAAGTTAAGGAAATTTCGGAAGGAGCTTTAGCTTTTGAGGTGGGCATTATTTTAAAACGTGTTTTAGTATGAAAATGTGATTCTTTGCTCAAGTATGTTGTCATGCCATGTTTTGTTTTATGATTACCTATCTGCTTGGCTATGCCAATTCAAGTTAAATCGAATTCGGGTCCCAGTAGGGCCGCAAACCCTACTCGGACTAGTGTACACATAAGGGGACCGTGAGCTAACAAAAGGGGTTGGCCGGTCCAGTGACCGTCGTGGAATGTGGCCACATTCCCGGTTCACATCAGTTTCAGATATGGTATATCTATGTTATGTGATTGCGCAATCAAATCTTTACTCAAGGAAAAGTATTTTAGTGACTCGGGTCTTTTAAGTAAAACCCCGTGATCACTCAACTGTGGCATTGACAATTAAAAGATAAAACCATTTTTGGCAATGTGCCCACTGAGTATATCAAATACTCAGCCCTGCATGTTATTTTTCAAATGTGCAGGTTGAACGTGGACGAGCAGGCGAAGGTGTTGGGACAAGCATATTAAATAAGTAGTTAGGTAGCCCAAAGTAGCATGTCTTCATACGTGCTATTTTGTCTTGGACTCTTCCGCTGCAAAACCTAGAATTATGTACTAGCAAGCTCTGAACTTAGTCTTGATACTCTGAACACGTTTTGACTATGTACCCATATGCCTTTGATACTGTTGATTTAAGTGATTTCATCCTTTCTATGTTGTCCCTTGATTATTGAGAATTGTTTAGTCGCGAAATAGCCACGCTCACTAGCACTAGGGAGTTGTGGTCGTGACAAAGTGGTATCAGAGCACCGTTCTTTCGCTCTGGACCCAAGAACCTTCTTTCAAGCCTTAGTCTAGAATGATAGCACTATGCTAGAACATGACTTAAATGGAAAGTTAAAGGACCCAACACCTCGACTCGTCACGTTCAACCACAGCAAGGCAAAGGAGGTAAATACCTATATTTCTTGAAAAAGTTTCAAAAAAAAAAAAAAGTATAGTAATGTTTTAGTCATGCAAAAGCTGTGCAATCTCTTTGAAAAAGATGTGTTTTTCATGAAACGTTATGAGTTGCTTTTTGGACACTAAGTGTAATGAGCTATGCATGACCAGCTATGTGACCTTTTGGACTTATGGTAATAGTGTTAATAACTCACATCTGGGACTATGCATGCAAACCTAGAGCGCCTAAGGAGGTACATTAGGCTAGAGTATCTATGAACGAATAGTCGGGAATGACAACTCTTGCACCGCTTCCAAGAGCGATGAAATCAACGAAAAGATGCAAGATAGGGCGAACCCCTAACTTGTCTTGAAAAATAGAACTTTAAATGCGAACTACGACGTACTGTATTACGACCTTTACGTTTAAAAAGGAGAAAGAACGTCCAAAATTATGAGGGCCCACGTGTCACTCAAAACGAATACTAATACGATCTACCCCTATCAGGGAACACCCTAACGGTTTATTGATACGACGGCTAGTACTATATAATTCTCTATACATATTACTTCTATACGTTATTTTCTCTTTTCGCGTTTTTGAGAGCCCATTCTTTCGTACAGATGGCACGACAGCGCTACACCCATCGTAGGCCGCTCCGAGCTGGCGCGGATTCCGAGGCAGTGATTCGCTATTTCCGGTCCTACCGCCGCTGCCATGGGGATACGCTGGCAGAGTTCGTAGCACACTACGCGAAGTTATGGGACGAGGCCAACTGTCATGGGGTGAAGCCCTACGAGGGTATCATGAGGCTCGTCGGTTTGTTTCCCGAGGAGTGGCAGAGTTGGATGACGGCCACTGCCGAGTTGTACACGTCGCCCCCGCCTCCCACTTATGAGCCTATCGGGGATATGCCCGGTTTCCTGAGCGCGGTCTCAGCAGGGTGCTTCCACTTCGGTGATGGGCCCCCACCAGAGACGCAGGCGCCCGGGAGCGAGGGATTCCGCAGGTTGCCACCCTTGGCCCTCATGCGGGGTGCAGGCGGAGTATTCAAGGAGGGGCAGTCGTCTCGAGCTCCCGCCCGCGAGAGGGGCCGAGTAGAGGTTACGCCCAACTCGAGTGATGAGACCGGGTCTATGGGGAGCAGCGCGGCGAATGAGGATGATGACAAGAACTCAGAGGAGGAGGGCGTAGACGACGATGAGGTCAGTGAGGAGGACTCCGAGGGAGAGGACCCGGATGAGGAGCCCGAGGAGGTTTTGGAGTGGAGCGAGATGAGGGAGGATGGTCCCGCTGAGGAGGAGCCACAGTTTGGCGGCCTCGCTGACTTGGGGATGGAGTTCATTCCCCCACCACCGGCCGGACCACCACCAGAGATACCTCCACCTCCAGTGGAGCCCCACCCGGAGGTACTACAGCTGTTCCTCCACCCGGTGGATTTGGCTTCCTTCAATGAGCTGTACAACCGTACATGGCGGATGCGCAGGGAGTTGGCCGCCGGGACCGACATTCCCTTTGCACCAGTAGCAGCCCCAGGGCCACTAGAGCCTGTGGCAGTGCCGGAGCACCCCGAGGAGCCGGTGCCTCCGATGGAGACGTCCCATCAGGGGACTAGTCATGGCGACCCGATGTGGATCAGCAGCGACTCTGAGCAGGACTGATTGGGCAGGCCTCAGGCGTGTTTATCGTAGTAGCTTAGCATCATGTTTTCTCTTTCCATGTATCGAACCTTTTAGGAGTTTTCTTATTTTCCTTATTGCCCTCACATGTATCAGATTTTAAGTCCTCGCTAGAGGCAATTTTCTTTGATTATGACATGTGATGTTTCTTGGCTATGTTATTCGATATTTGTTATTTTTACTCCTTATGTTCAAAAGAAAATGGTGCATTTAATGAATCCAATGCATAAGATTATGACATTCGACGAGTATAAATCTATTTTTAACCCTGTCATCCTTAGATCAGAATGCCGCCAAGAAGACGAGCCGGACGCCCAAGAAGGAATGACGAGGTGCCACAAAATGTACCACGAGGAAATGGAGCGGGAAGAGGGATGACCCCACCACCTCCTCCGCCGCCTCCACCTCCACAGGAGCGGCGAGTGGAAGAACTCTTCCTAAGACAGAACCCTCCGGTTTTCAATGGTTTAGGGGACCCAGTTGTGGCTGAAAACTGGATACGCTCCATGGAACGTATCTTCAACTTCCTCCACTGCAACGATCAGGAACGCTTGACTTGTGTGACCTTCCAACTGACAGGATCAGCTGATTTCTGGTGGGAGGCACGAAAGAAAATTTTGACCCCGGAACAACTGGCTCAGATGACTTGGGATGAGTTCAAAACTGGAATGTATGACAAGTACATCCCGAAGAGTTACCGTAAGGCTAAGAAAGTGGAATTCTACAATCTGAAACAAGGGCGGATGTCCGTTACTGAGTATGACAGAATGTTCTGTGACATGTCTCGCTATGCGCCTGGCCAAGTCGATACTGATGAGAGGATGGCTGAGAAGTTTTGTGCCGGTCTGAGGCACGAAATAAGAATGGCCTTGGCAAGCCTTGGAGGGTTGTCGTACCCCGAATCACTGAGTCGAGCCTTGGACATCGAGGCAGCCATGCCCAAAGAGAAGTCAACTGTACTTGTTGCCACAGCACCACCTCAACAACAGCAAAACTTCCGAGAGAAAAGGAGGTGGGATGGAGATCGTGCTCCAAATGAAATTAAGAGACCGCAACTTGCTCTGAAGCCACCGCAGAATGGTGGAAGGCAAACTACTCCAAATCAGATGATGGAGTACCGACCTAGAGCCCCTCCCTGTGCTAAGTGCTCGAAGAATCATCATGGGGAGTGCAAGGCTGGGACTGATAGGTGCTTCTACTGTGGCAAGGGTGGACATTTCTCCAGAGAATGCCCGGATAGGAACGCTGGAGTCAGAGGGAGACAGAACTATCAAGGGCAGCGTCCACAACTGCGGGCACTTCAAGCTGAGCCGAAAGGAAAAGCGGCCCTACCCCAAGCTCCACAACACCAGCAGCAGCTACGACAGAGGTTTCCCACTCAGGCCAGAGCTTTTGCACTGAGACCGAGGCAGCCTAAGACAGAGCCAGGAAACCAGGAGCAGGGCAATCTGGCAGGTATGGGAACTCTCCTCAACATACCTATTGCCATTTTGTTTGATAATGGTGCATCACACTCGTTCATATCAGCACCTTGTGTGGATACCTTAGAACTGCCTACTGATGGAGTAAAACATAAGATGAGGGTGTCCTCACCCGTAGGAGGCCTTATAGACATCACACGAACTTGCTCAAACGTAGAATTCACTATGGGAAACCTTAAGTTAGTGGCTCACAATTTGCATGTGATGTTAATGTGGAGCGTCGACATCATTTTGGGAATGGATTGGCTATCTGCAAACTACGCTACCATTCTCTGTAAGGAAAGGCAGATCTCCCTGCAATACCCAGGGAAGGAACCCACAATTTTCCACGGAATCTCCATGAAGCGACGAAAGTCCATAATTTCTCCACTACAAGCAACCACTATGATAAGGAAAGGATACCCTGCATACCTCGTTTACCTGAATGGAGAAGAGAAAGAGGACCGTAAGATTGAAGATGTAGCAGTGGTACGAGAATTCCCAGATGTCTTCCCAGACGCACTACCTGGATTGCCGCCAGACAGGCAATTAGAATTCACAATTGATCTCGAACCAGGATCGGCCCCAGTATCGAAGGCACCATACAGAATGGCGCCTAAAGAGTTAGAAGAACTCAAAATACAGCTACAGGAATTATTAGACCTTGGTTTCATCCGACCCAGTGTGTCACCATGGGGCGCACCAGTGCTCTTCGTAAAGAAGAAGGACGGAACACTGAGAATGTGTATCGACTACCGAGAGTTGAACAAGCTGACGCTCAAGAACAAGTATCCTCTACCGAGGATTGATGACCTTTTTGACCAACTTCGAGGGGCCGGTGTATTCTCAAAAATGGACTTGAGATCAGGCTATCACCAACTGAAGGTCCGACATGACGATGTACCCAAGACGGCGTTCCGCACCAGATATGGCCATTACGAATTCACTATAATGCCTTTTGGGCTCACAAATGCCCCGGCAGTGTTCATGGACTTAATGAACCGCGTGTTCCACCCATACTTGGACAAGTTCGTCCTAGTCTTTATAGATGATGTACTCATCTACTCGAAGAACGAGAAGGAACACGAGGAACATCTGAGAACCACCTTAGAGACGTTGAGAGCCGAGAAACTCTATGCTAAGTTTAGCAAGTGTGAGTTCTGGCTCAACGAGGTGAATTTCCTTGGACATATAGTAACGGCAGAAGGGATCCGAGTGGACCCTACAAAGGTGGAAGCAGTACAACGTTGGCAGTCACCGACAACACCTAGTGAAATTCGAAGTTTCTTAGGTTTGGCTGGATATTATCGGAGGTTCATTGAAGGATTTTCTAAAATAGCCAGACCATTGACTCAGCAGCTCAAGAAAGGAGCTAAGGTCAATTGGACGCCGGAGTGCGAAGCGAGCTTCCAACTATTAAAAGAAAAGTTGACCACCGCACCAGTCCTAGCCGTGCCAGCACCAGAAGCAGGCTATGTAGTGTACACCGATGCTTCAAAAGTCGGACTTGGATGCGTATTGATGCAGAATGGCAAGGTGATCGCATACGCGTCACGCCAACTCAGGCCACACGAGCTAAATTACCCCACTCATGATCTGGAACTAGCAGCAGTAGTACATGCCCTGAAGATTTGGAGACATCACCTCTACGGAGTTCGATGTGAGATCTTCACGGACCACAAGAGCCTTAAGTACTTTTTCGAGCAGAAGGATTTAAATATGCGACAACGTAGATGGCTCGAATTAGTCAAGGATTATGACTGTGGTATAAATTACCACCCAGGCAAGGCGAATATAGTGGCAGATGCCTTGAGCAGGAAAACTACACCCCAAGTGGCCACCTTCCTTACACAACGTGAGGAACTCGTACGGGAATTCGCTAAAATGCGATTGGAGGTAGTGAGAGCACCAGAGACGGTGGAAAGTAGGATCGCCACTCTAGTGATTGAACCAGACTTAAGGGCCAGAATTGTTGAAGCTCAAAGGAGTGATGAAGCATTAGAGAAAATTCGACTTAAGGTGAGGACGGGAAAAGAGGTGAGTTACCGCGAAGAAGCGGATAACGCCCTCACTTTTGAAGGGAGATTATGCGTGCCCAATGATGAGGCTCTCAGAGATGAGATCATGAGCGAAGCGCATGAGACACCCTACACCGCCCACCCAGGAGGTACGAAAATGTATCAAGATATGAAGAAGCATTTGTGGTGGGATGGCATGAAGAGGAGCATAGCGTCGTTTGTAGAAAGGTGCCTAGCATGTCAACAAGTGAAGGCTCTACATCAACGACCCTATGGGAAATTGCAACCCCTGGAAATTCCCGAGTGGAAATGGGAGCACATTGCAATGGATTTCGTGACAGGATTGCCAAAGTCACAACGAAGGAATACTGCTATTTGGGTGATTATAGATCGCCTCACCAAGAGCGCCCACTTTGTACCAGTTCGTATCATTTACGGATCGGACAAGTTAGCTCAGATCTATGTGCAAGAGATCATACGGTTACATGGAATACCGGTGACGATCACATCAGACCGTGACCCAAAATTTACTTCTAGGTTTTGGATAAGCCTGCAGCAAGAGCTAGGCACCAGGTTGAATTTCAGTACGGCATTCCATCCACAGACTGATGGGTAGTCTGAGAGGACAATCCAAACCTTAGAAGATATGTTGAGGGCCGTAGTGCTCGACCGCGGAGGAAAATGGGAGCCAGTATTGCCACTTATAGAGTTTGCTTACAACAACAGTTATCAGGCAACCATAAACATGGCCCCATATGAAGCACTGTATGGGAAGAAATGTAGATCACCACTTTATTGGGATGAGGTCGGTGAGAGAAAGACGCTTGGACCAGACTCTGTAGAGGAAATGATAGAGATCGTCCGCCAGATCCGGGAGAGAATCAAGGAAGCTCAAGATAGGCAAAAGTCTTACGCAGATGCTCGCCGAACCGATCTGTTCAAGGCGGGAGACAAAGTTTTTCTGAAGGTATCCCCGTCTAAAGGAATTACGAGATTTGGCGTCAAGGGCAAACTAAGACCACGTTTCATCGGACCCTACGAGATTCTAAAAGGAGTCGTTGGCGTACAGATTGGCACTCCCGTCGAGTTTCGGGAACGTGCACAATGTTTTTCACGTTTCTCAGTTGAGGAAATATGTGTTCGATCCAAAACACATAGTTCTTCAGGAGGAAATGGTTTTGGAACCAGACTTAAGCTATGAAGAGAAGCCAGAGGCAATCTTGGATAGGAAGGTCAAGGAATTGAGGAATAAATCTATTGTAACAGTGAAAGTTTTATGGAAGCATCATGGTCACGAGGAAGCTACGTGGGAATTGGAAGATCAGATGAAAGAAAAGTACCCAGAGCTCTTCGAGTAACTTAAGCGAAATTTCGGGACGAAATTTTCGTTAAGGAGGGTAGAATGTAATACCCGCATCTTTATTTTCTTTCCTTTCGTTTTGTTTTAGATCGAACTAAGGATGTGAAGTTCCCCGTTCATGAAGAATTAATGAAACTCGGGTTTTGCGGTGAAATTTAAAACTTTTTAGTTACAAGTAAAAGCTAAGTAATCAATTGAACTAAGCAATTGGAATTTACATTGTAAAATATCACGAATTTTCGAAAACAATTAACGAGCAACTAACGTTCAAATGCTTCAATACATAGAACAAAATTAACTATTGAACAACGAATATATATATATATATATATATATATATATATATATATATGTTACATGGAGCAAGTCCTCAAATAAAGGAGACAAGAAAAAGGAAAGGATAAAATGTGCATTGATCGAATAGAATCGGTCTCTCCTCCCGGGCCGATAGTCGCGGCCCGTTTTCCGGTCAGCCGTGGACCAAGGTATCAACTGTTCCAGACAGCCAGCAGCTTGGCAACCAAGCTTGTCTCGACCTGCAAGGTAGAAGTCAGTTCTTGTCTACTAAGGAACAAAAGAAAACAAAGAAAAAAAGAGGAGGGGACTCTTACCTTAGGGATGGAGACAACCTTCTTTAGTTATAGATGACCCAAAGAATCACCATAAGAGGAAAGTCAGCCCTGCAACACCCTTGGCACAACAGCCACCTGCTCACTGCACAATCAAACGATTCAAATTGCTAGCCAAGTACTAGGTGCCCATATAAAATGCCAAATTGCAGCCAAGAAGGAGGGGCAATGGGATCATTAAAGTGGGATTTTCTGCAGCATAACAACAAGTGATACAACAGCCCCATTTAATTCCCCATAGTACACCACAATTATCCTATAAATTTCCTCCACAACACATTCAACTTCCTTTCACACACACTTCAAAATCTCAGCATAAACCGAGAGTAGAGGGTGGAACAAGTGGAGAAAAGCATCAAAGACAGCCTCTCCTTCGATTTTCCAGAGGTAATACACCTCCATCTTCCTTCCCCAATAGCTTTACATATCATCATATAGAGGCACCACAACTTAGGAAGCACAATCAAAATAACACAAGCACACTCTGCCCTTGTTTAGAACATCATGCTAGCTCAAGGATGTAGAATTTGCTAGAGAAATCTCATAGCAGTAGTAGCCTTGAAGAGTTTTAACTCATAAATGGAACAAGAGCACAATAGGCTGCCCTCATGCTAAATTTCAGTAGCAAACTATAAACGTTTCAAAATCAACACTTTAGCCCAAAAATCAAGCTCATTCCAGTGAGCAAATTCTTATCTCAGAAATCACAACCTCAAATCACAACAATCAAACGTCTCCAACATAGCTACTGCCCAAATTCTTGAACAAAGTACTAATAAACAAAAGGGGTGAAAGGACTTAGCTTTTACGACTTGCACTTGGGTTGCCCGATCGGGACGGTAACGGAGGATTGCAAGGCGGCACTACTCGCTGAAACTGGAGGCGAGGGCAGCCGCGGGAACATCCACGGCGAGCCTAAGCTCCTGAGGTGAAGAGGGCAGCGGCGAATCGCCGGAGAAGACGAGGAAGGAGGCGGAGATGGGCTGAGCGGCGCCGAACAACGCGGCGGGCGGCAGCCCTGCTCGTCGGGCAGCCGAGGATGAGAGCGGCCGCGAAGCGGCGGTGACGGATGGCGGCGTTGGCGACGGGCGAGGCGGCGTTACCGCCGAGAGAGAAGAGGGAGGAGAGATTAGGGTTGGATGTGTTTTGATTTGGGGATGGTTGTTCTAAGAAGAGAGTGAGACCGAGGATGGTGAGGGAGAAGCATCAAGTCCCCGGCGGCGCAAGGGAGGCGCCGACCGGAGCAGCTAGCGGCGGAAGGCGAGGAGGCGCCGCCGAGCTCTCTCTCCGTTTAGGGTTTCGAATTAGGGAATTAGGAATGAGGGAGGGCCGATTGTTTTTGTGGAGTAATTGGGGCTTCTCCTTTGTTTTCTTTTTCCAATTGGGCCTCTCTTTACTTTTGTTTTGGGCCTCAATTTAATCAATAAGATGGGTTAGTGGTGCAAGTTTTAATTTGGGCCACTAATTAAATTAAAGAAGGAACCTAATTAAATCATGGGCTTTTCAATGTTATGGATTTAATAATTAATAGTCCGCTAATTAATCCCACGAGGATAAGTCTAATTTTTCCGGAAAGTAGCAAGAGTGCTCAAATGTTTAATTTTAAGAAATTTTGATACGCTAACGATGAATAGACCTCGAGTCTATTTTAGTACTTGAATAAAATATATAGGAGGTAACGCTCTTTCGTTAAACGAATAATTGGTAGACCTCCACACCTAACTAAATCGCAAGATTTATTTAGTGCTCAAGGACTTCTTATGAATTAGGAAAAAAAAAAAAAAGAATAAAATGATCACGCACTTAGGATGCATTCATGTCTAAGCTTAATGGATATCTCAAAATCTAATTAAGTATCTTTTTATTTCCTAAAGGGACGTCTTCGAACGTCATCTAAGACCAAGTTAAGGAAATTTCGGAAGGAGCTTTAGCTTTTGAGGTGGGCATTATTTTAAAACGTGTTTTAGTATGAAAATGTGATTCTTTGCTCAAGTATGTTGTCATGCCATGTTTTGTTTTATGATTACCTATCTGCTTGGCTATGCCAATTCAAGTTAAATCGAATTCGGGTCCCAGTAGGGCCGCAAACCCTACTCGGACTAGTGTACACATAAGGGGACCGTGAGCTAACAAAAGGGGTTGGCCGGTCCAGTGACCGTCGTGGAATGTGGCCACATTCCCGGTTCACATCAGTTTCAGATATGGTATATCTATGTTATGTGATTGCGCAATCAAATCTTTACTCAAGGAAAAGTATTTTAGTGACTCGGGTCTTTTAAGTAAAACCCCGTGATCACTCAACTGTGGCATTGACAATTAAAAGATAAAACCATTTTTGGCAATGTGCCCACTGAGTATATCAAATACTCAGCCCTGCATGTTATTTTTCAAATGTGCAGGTTGAACGTGGACGAGCAGGCGAAGGTGTTGGGACAAGCATATTAAATAAGTAGTTAGGTAGCCCAAAGTAGCATGTCTTCATACGTGCTATTTTGTCTTGGACTCTTCCGCTGCAAAACCTAGAATTATGTACTAGCAAGCTCTGAACTTAGTCTTGATACTCTGAACACGTTTTGACTATGTACCCATATGCCTTTGATACTGTTGATTTAAGTGATTTCATCCTTTCTATGTTGTCCCTTGATTATTGAGAATTGTTTAGTCGCGAAATAGCCACGCTCACTAGCACTAGGGAGTTGTGGTCGTGACAAAGTGGTATCAGAGCACCGTTCTTTCGCTCTGGACCCAAGAACCTTCTTTCAAGCCTTAGTCTAGAATGATAGCACTATGCTAGAACATGACTTAAATGGAAAGTTAAAGGACCCAACACCTCGACTCGTCACGTTCAACCACAGCAAGGCAAAGGAGGTAAATACCTATATTTCTTGAAAAAGTTTCAAAAAAAAAAAAAAGTATAGTAATGTTTTAGTCATGCAAAAGCTGTGCAATCTCTTTGAAAAAGATGTGTTTTTCATGAAACGTTATGAGTTGCTTTTTGGACACTAAGTGTAATGAGCTATGCATGACCAGCTATGTGACCTTTTGGACTTATGGTAATAGTGTTAATAACTCACATCTGGGACTATGCATGCAAACCTAGAGCGCCTAAGGAGGTACATTAGGCTAGAGTATCTATGAACGAATAGTCGGGAATGACAACTCTTGCACCGCTTCCAAGAGCGATGAAATCAACGAAAAGATGCAAGATAGGGCGAACCCCTAACTTGTCTTGAAAAATAGAACTTTAAATGCGAACTACGACGTACTGTATTACGACCTTTACGTTTAAAAAGGAGAAAGAACGTCCAAAATTATGAGGGCCCACGTGTCACTCAAAACGAATACTAATACGATCTACCCCTATCAGGGAACACCCTAACGGTTTATTGATACGACGGCTAGTACTATATAATTCTCTATACATATTACTTCTATACGTTATTTTCTCTTTTCGCGTTTTTGAGAGCCCATTCTTTCGTACAGATGGCACGACAGCGCTACACCCATCGTAGGCCGCTCCGAGCTGGCGCGGATTCCGAGGCAGTGATTCGCTATTTCCGGTCCTACCGCCGCTGCCATGGGGATACGCTGGCAGAGTTCGTAGCACACTACGCGAAGTTATGGGACGAGGCCAACTGTCATGGGGTGAAGCCCTACGAGGGTATCATGAGGCTCGTCGGTTTGTTTCCCGAGGAGTGGCAGAGTTGGATGACGGCCACTGCCGAGTTGTACACGTCGCCCCCGCCTCCCACTTATGAGCCTATCGGAGATATGCCCGGTTTCCTGAGCGCGGTCTCAGCAGGGTGCTTCCACTTCGGTGATGGGCCCCCACCAGAGACGCAGGCGCCCGGGAGCGAGGGATTCCGCAGGTTGCCACCCTTGGCCCTCATGCGGGGTGCAGGCGGAGTATTCAAGGAGGGGCAGTCGTCTCGAGCTCCCGCCCGCGAGAGGGGCCGAGTAGAGGTTACGCCCAACTCGAGTGATGAGACCGGGTCTATGGGGAGCAGCGCGGCGAATGAGGATGATGACAAGAACTCAGAGGAGGAGGGCGTAGACGACGATGAGGTCAGTGAGGAGGACTCCGAGGGAGAGGACCCGGATGAGGAGCCCGAGGAGGTTTTGGAGTGGAGCGAGATGAGGGAGGATGGTCCCGCTGAGGAGGAGCCACAGTTTGGCGGCCTCGCTGACTTGGGGATGGAGTTCATTCCCCCACCACCGGCCGGACCACCACCAGAGATACCTCCACCTCCAGTGGAGCCCCACCCGGAGGTACTACAGCTGTTCCTCCACCCGGTGGATTTGGCTTCCTTCAATGAGCTGTACAACCGTACATGGCGGATGCGCAGGGAGTTGGCCGCCGGGACCGACATTCCCTTTGCACCAGTAGCAGCCCCAGGGCCACTAGAGCCTGTGGCAGTGCCGGAGCACCCCGAGGAGCCGGTGCCTCCGATGGAGACGTCCCATCAGGGGACTAGTCATGGCGACCCGATGTGGATCAGCAGCGACTCTGAGCAGGACTGATTGGGCAGGCCTCAGGCGTGTTTATCGTAGTAGCTTAGCATCATGTTTTCTCTTTCCATGTATCGAACCTTTTAGGAGTTTTCTTATTTTCCTTATTGCCCTCACATGTATCAGATTTTAAGTCCTCGCTAGAGGCAATTTTCTTTGATTATGACATGTGATGTTTCTTGGCTATGTTATTCGATATTTGTTATTTTTACTCCTTATGTTCAAAAGAAAATGGTGCATTTAATGAATCCAATGCATAAGATTATGACATTCGACGAGTATAAATCTATTTTTAACCCTGTCATCCTTAGATCAGAATGCCGCCAAGAAGACGAGCCGGACGCCCAAGAAGGAATGACGAGGTGCCACAAAATGTACCACGAGGAAATGGAGCGGGAAGAGGGATGACCCCACCACCTCCTCCGCCGCCTCCACCTCCACAGGAGCGGCGAGTGGAAGAACTCTTCCTAAGACAGAACCCTCCGGTTTTCAATGGTTTAGGGGACCCAGTTGTGGCTGAAAACTGGATACGCTCCATGGAACGTATCTTCAACTTCCTCCACTGCAACGATCAGGAACGCTTGACTTGTGTGACCTTCCAACTGACAGGATCAGCTGATTTCTGGTGGGAGGCACGAAAGAAAATTTTGACCCCGGAACAACTGGCTCAGATGACTTGGGATGAGTTCAAAACTGGAATGTATGACAAGTACATCCCGAAGAGTTACCGTAAGGCTAAGAAAGTGGAATTCTACAATCTGAAACAAGGGCGGATGTCCGTTACTGAGTATGACAGAATGTTCTGTGACATGTCTCGCTATGCGCCTGGCCAAGTCGATACTGATGAGAGGATGGCTGAGAAGTTTTGTGCCGGTCTGAGGCACGAAATAAGAATGGCCTTGGCAAGCCTTGGAGGGTTGTCGTACCCCGAATCACTGAGTCGAGCCTTGGACATCGAGGCAGCCATGCCCAAAGAGAAGTCAACTGTACTTGTTGCCACAGCACCACCTCAACAACAGCAAAACTTCCGAGAGAAAAGGAGGTGGGATGGAGATCGTGCTCCAAATGAAATTAAGAGACCGCAACTTGCTCTGAAGCCACCGCAGAATGGTGGAAGGCAAACTACTCCAAATCAGATGATGGAGTACCGACCTAGAGCCCCTCCCTGTGCTAAGTGCTCGAAGAATCATCATGGGGAGTGCAAGGCTGGGACTGATAGGTGCTTCTACTGTGGCAAGGGTGGACATTTCTCCAGAGAATGCCCGGATAGGAACGCTGGAGTCAGAGGGAGACAGAACTATCAAGGGCAGCGTCCACAACTGCGGGCACTTCAAGCTGAGCCGAAAGGAAAAGCGGCCCTACCCCAAGCTCCACAACACCAGCAGCAGCTACGACAGAGGTTTCCCACTCAGGCCAGAGCTTTTGCACTGAGACCGAGGCAGCCTAAGACAGAGCCAGGAAACCAGGAGCAGGGCAATCTGGCAGGTATGGGAACTCTCCTCAACATACCTATTGCCATTTTGTTTGATAATGGTGCATCACACTCGTTCATATCAGCACCTTGTGTGGATACCTTAGAACTGCCTACTGATGGAGTAAAACATAAGATGAGGGTGTCCTCACCCGTAGGAGGCCTTATAGACATCACACGAACTTGCTCAAACGTAGAATTCACTATGGGAAACCTTAAGTTAGTGGCTCACAATTTGCATGTGATGTTAATGTGGAGCGTCGACATCATTTTGGGAATGGATTGGCTATCTGCAAACTACGCTACCATTCTCTGTAAGGAAAGGCAGATCTCCCTGCAATACCCAGGGAAGGAACCCACAATTTTCCACGGAATCTCCATGAAGCGACGAAAGTCCATAATTTCTCCACTACAAGCAACCACTATGATAAGGAAAGGATACCCTGCATACCTCGTTTACCTGAATGGAGAAGAGAAAGAGGACCGTAAGATTGAAGATGTAGCAGTGGTACGAGAATTCCCAGATGTCTTCCCAGACGCACTACCTGGATTGCCGCCAGACAGGCAATTAGAATTCACAATTGATCTCGAACCAGGATCGGCCCCAGTATCGAAGGCACCATACAGAATGGCGCCTAAAGAGTTAGAAGAACTCAAAATACAGCTACAGGAATTATTAGACCTTGGTTTCATCCGACCCAGTGTGTCACCATGGGGCGCACCAGTGCTCTTCGTAAAGAAGAAGGACGGAACACTGAGAATGTGTATCGACTACCGAGAGTTGAACAAGCTGACGCTCAAGAACAAGTATCCTCTACCGAGGATTGATGACCTTTTTGACCAACTTCGAGGGGCCGGTGTATTCTCAAAAATGGACTTGAGATCAGGCTATCACCAACTGAAGGTCCGACATGACGATGTACCCAAGACGGCGTTCCGCACCAGATATGGCCATTACGAATTCACTATAATGCCTTTTGGGCTCACAAATGCCCCGGCAGTGTTCATGGACTTAATGAACCGCGTGTTCCACCCATACTTGGACAAGTTCGTCCTAGTCTTTATAGATGATGTACTCATCTACTCGAAGAACGAGAAGGAACACGAGGAACATCTGAGAACCACCTTAGAGACGTTGAGAGCCGAGAAACTCTATGCTAAGTTTAGCAAGTGTGAGTTCTGGCTCAACGAGGTGAATTTCCTTGGACATATAGTAACGGCAGAAGGGATCCGAGTGGACCCTACAAAGGTGGAAGCAGTACAACGTTGGCAGTCACCGACAACACCTAGTGAAATTCGAAGTTTCTTAGGTTTGGCTGGATATTATCGGAGGTTCATTGAAGGATTTTCTAAAATAGCCAGACCATTGACTCAGCAGCTCAAGAAAGGAGCTAAGGTCAATTGGACGCCGGAGTGCGAAGCGAGCTTCCAACTATTAAAAGAAAAGTTGACCACCGCACCAGTCCTAGCCGTGCCAGCACCAGAAGCAGGCTATGTAGTGTACACCGATGCTTCAAAAGTCGGACTTGGATGCGTATTGATGCAGAATGGCAAGGTGATCGCATACGCGTCACGCCAACTCAGGCCACACGAGCTAAATTACCCCACTCATGATCTGGAACTAGCAGCAGTAGTACATGCCCTGAAGATTTGGAGACATCACCTCTACGGAGTTCGATGTGAGATCTTCACGGACCACAAGAGCCTTAAGTACTTTTTCGAGCAGAAGGATTTAAATATGCGACAACGTAGATGGCTCGAATTAGTCAAGGATTATGACTGTGGTATAAATTACCACCCAGGCAAGGCGAATATAGTGGCAGATGCCTTGAGCAGGAAAACTACACCCCAAGTGGCCACCTTCCTTACACAACGTGAGGAACTCGTACGGGAATTCGCTAAAATGCGATTGGAGGTAGTGAGAGCACCAGAGACGGTGGAAAGTAGGATCGCCACTCTAGTGATTGAACCAGACTTAAGGGCCAGAATTGTTGAAGCTCAAAGGAGTGATGAAGCATTAGAGAAAATTCGACTTAAGGTGAGGACGGGAAAAGAGGTGAGTTACCGCGAAGAAGCGGATAACGCCCTCACTTTTGAAGGGAGATTATGCGTGCCCAATGATGAGGCTCTCAGAGATGAGATCATGAGCGAAGCGCATGAGACACCCTACACCGCCCACCCAGGAGGTACGAAAATGTATCAAGATATGAAGAAGCATTTGTGGTGGGATGGCATGAAGAGGAGCATAGCGTCGTTTGTAGAAAGGTGCCTAGCATGTCAACAAGTGAAGGCTCTACATCAACGACCCTATGGGAAATTGCAACCCCTGGAAATTCCCGAGTGGAAATGGGAGCACATTGCAATGGATTTCGTGACAGGATTGCCAAAGTCACAACGAAGGAATACTGCTATTTGGGTGATTATAGATCGCCTCACCAAGAGCGCCCACTTTGTACCAGTTCGTATCATTTACGGATCGGACAAGTTAGCTCAGATCTATGTGCAAGAGATCATACGGTTACATGGAATACCGGTGACGATCACATCAGACCGTGACCCAAAATTTACTTCTAGGTTTTGGATAAGCCTGCAGCAAGAGCTAGGCACCAGGTTGAATTTCAGTACGGCATTCCATCCACAGACTGATGGGTAGTCTGAGAGGACAATCCAAACCTTAGAAGATATGTTGAGGGCCGTAGTGCTCGACCGCGGAGGAAAATGGGAGCCAGTATTGCCACTTATAGAGTTTGCTTACAACAACAGTTATCAGGCAACCATAAGCATGGCCCCATATGAAGCACTGTATGGGAAGAAATGTAGATCACCACTTTATTGGGATGAGGTCGGTGAGAGAAAGACGCTTGGACCAGACTCTGTAGAGGAAATGATAGAGATCGTCCGCCAGATCCGGGAGAGAATCAAGGAAGCTCAAGATAGGCAAAAGTCTTACGCAGATGCTCGCCGAACCGATCTGTTCAAGGCGGGAGACAAAGTTTTTCTGAAGGTATCCCCGTCTAAAGGAATTACGAGATTTGGCGTCAAGGGCAAACTAAGACCACGTTTCATCGGACCCTACGAGATTCTAAAAGGAGTCGTTGGCGTACAGATTGGCACTCCCGTCGAGTTTCGGGAACGTGCACAATGTTTTTCACGTTTCTCAGTTGAGGAAATATGTGTTCGATCCAAAACACATAGTTCTTCAGGAGGAAATGGTTTTGGAACCAGACTTAAGCTATGAAGAGAAGCCAGAGGCAATCTTGGATAGGAAGGTCAAGGAATTGAGGAATAAATCTATTGTAACAGTGAAAGTTTTATGGAAGCATCATGGTCACGAGGAAGCTACGTGGGAATTGGAAGATCAGATGAAAGAAAAGTACCCAGAGCTCTTCGAGTAACTTAAGCGAAATTTCGGGACGAAATTTTCGTTAAGGAGGGTAGAATGTAATACCCGCATCTTTATTTTCTTTCCTTTCGTTTTGTTTTAGATCGAACTAAGGATGTGAAGTTCCCCGTTCATGAAGAATTAATGAAACTCGGGTTTTGCGGTGAAATTTAAAACTTTTTAGTTACAAGTAAAAGCTAAGTAATCAATTGAACTAAGCAATTGGAATTTACATTGTAAAATATCACGAATTTTCGAAAACAATTAACGAGCAACTAACGTTCAAATGCTTCAATACATAGAACAAAATTAACTATTGAACAACGAATATATATATATATATATATATATATATATATATATATATATATATATGTTACATGGAGCAAGTCCTCAAATAAAGGAGACAAGAAAAAGGAAAGGATAAAATGTGCATTGATCGAATAGAATCGGTCTCTCCTCCCGGGCCGATAGTCGCGGCCCGTTTTCCGGTCAGCCGTGGACCAAGGTATCAACTGTTCCAGACAGCCAGCAGCTTGGCAACCAAGCTTGTCTCGACCTGCAAGGTAGAAGTCAGTTCTTGTCTACTAAGGAACAAAAGAAAACAAAGAAAAAAAGAGGAGGGGACTCTTACCTTAGGGATGGAGACAACCTTCTTTAGTTATAGATGACCCAAAGAATCACCATAAGAGGAAAGTCAGCCCTGCAACACCCTTGGCACAACAGCCACCTGCTCACTGCACAATCAAACGATTCAAATTGCTAGCCAAGTACTAGGTGCCCATATAAAATGCCAAATTGCAGCCAAGAAGGAGGGGCAATGGGATCATTAAAGTGGGATTTTCTGCAGCATAACAACAAGTGATACAACAGCCCCATTTAATTCCCCATAGTACACCACAATTATCCTATAAATTTCCTCCACAACACATTCAACTTCCTTTCACACACACTTCAAAATCTCAGCATAAACCGAGAGTAGAGGGTGGAACAAGTGGAGAAAAGCATCAAAGACAGCCTCTCCTTCGATTTTCCAGAGGTAATACACCTCCATCTTCCTTCCCCAATAGCTTTACATATCATCATATAGAGGCACCACAACTTAGGAAGCACAATCAAAATAACACAAGCACACTCTGCCCTTGTTTAGAACATCATGCTAGCTCAAGGATGTAGAATTTGCTAGAGAAATCTCATAGCAGTAGTAGCCTTGAAGAGTTTTAACTCATAAATGGAACAAGAGCACAATAGGCTGCCCTCATGCTAAATTTCAGTAGCAAACTATAAACGTTTCAAAATCAACACTTTAGCCCAAAAATCAAGCTCATTCCAGTGAGCAAATTCTTATCTCAGAAATCACAACCTCAAATCACAACAATCAAACGTCTCCAACATAGCTACTGCCCAAATTCTTGAACAAAGTACTAATAAACAAAAGGGGTGAAAGGACTTAGCTTTTACGACTTGCACTTGGGTTGCCCGATCGGGACGGTAACGGAGGATTGCAAGGCGGCACTACTCGCTGAAACTGGAGGCGAGGGCAGCCGCGGGAACATCCACGGCGAGCCTAAGCTCCTGAGGTGAAGAGGGCAGCGGCGAATCGCCGGAGAAGACGAGGAAGGAGGCGGAGATGGGCTGAGCGGCGCCGAACAACGCGGCGGGCGGCAGCCCTGCTCGTCGGGCAGCCGAGGATGAGAGCGGCCGCGAAGCGGCGGTGACGGATGGCGGCGTTGGCGACGGGCGAGGCGGCGTTACCGCCGAGAGAGAAGAGGGAGGAGAGATTAGGGTTGGATGTGTTTTGATTTGGGGATGGTTGTTCTAAGAAGAGAGTGAGACCGAGGATGGTGAGGGAGAAGCATCAAGTCCCCGGCGGCGCAAGGGAGGCGCCGACCGGAGCAGCTAGCGGCGGAAGGCGAGGAGGCGCCGCCGAGCTCTCTCTCCGTTTAGGGTTTCGAATTAGGGAATTAGGAATGAGGGAGGGCCGATTGCTTTTGTGGAGTAATTGGGGCTTCTCCTTTGTTTTCTTTTTCCAATTGGGCCTCTCTTTACTTTTGTTTTGGGCCTCAATTTAATCAATAAGATGGGTTAGTGGTGCAAGTTTTAATTTGGGCCACTAACTAAATTAAAGAAGGAACCTAATTAAATCATGGGCTTTTCAATGTTATGGATTTAATAATTAATAGTCCGCTAATTAATCCCACGAGGATAAGTCTAATTTTTCCGGAAAGTAGCAAGAGTGCTCAAATGTTTAATTTTAAGAAATTTTGATACGCTAACGATGAATAGACCTCGAGTCTATTTTAGTACTTGAATAAAATATATAGGAGGTAACGCTCTTTCGTTAAACGAATAATTGGTAGACCTCCACACCTAACTAAATCGCAAGATTTATTTAGTGCTCAAGGACTTCTTATGAATTAGGAAAAAAAAAAAAAAGAATAAAATGATCACGCACTTAGGATGCATTCATGTCTAAGCTTAATGGATATCTCAAAATCTAATTAAGTATCTTTTTATTTCCTAAAGGGACGTCTTCGAACGTCATCTAAGACCAAGTTAAGGAAATTTCGGAAGGAGCTTTAGCTTTTGAGGTGGGCATTCTTTTAAAACGTGTTTTAGTATGAAAATGTGATTCTTTGCTCAAGTATGTTGTCATGCCATGTTTTGTTTTATGATTACCTATCTGCTTGGCTATGCCAATTCAAGTTAAATCGAATTCGGGTCCCAGTAGGGCCGCAAACCCTACTCGGACTAGTGTACACATAAGGGGACCGTGAGCTAACAAAAGGGGTTGGCCGGTCCAGTGACCGTCGTGGAATGTGGCCACATTCCCGGTTCACATCAGTTTCAGATATGGTATATCTATGTTATGTGATTGCGCAATCAAATCTTTACTCAAGGAAAAGTATTTTAGTGACTCGGGTCTTTTAAGTAAAACCCCGTGATCACTCAACTGTGGCATTGACAATTAAAAGATAAAACCATTTTTGGCAATGTGCCCACTGAGTATATCAAATACTCAGCCCTGCATGTTATTTTTCAAATGTGCAGGTTGAACGTGGACGAGCAGGCGAAGGTGTTGGGACAAGCATATTAAATAAGTAGTTAGGTAGCCCAAAGTAGCATGTCTTCATACGTGCTATTTTGTCTTGGACTCTTCCGCTGCAAAACCTAGAATTATGTACTAGCAAGCTCTGAACTTAGTCTTGATACTCTGAACACGTTTTGACTATGTACCCATATGCCTTTGATACTGTTGATTTAAGTGATTTCATCCTTTCTATGTTGTCCCTTGATTATTGAGAATTGTTTAGTCGCGAAATAGCCACGCTCACTAGCACTAGGGAGTTGTGGTCGTGACAAAGTGGTATCAGAGCACCGTTCTTTCGCTCTGGACCCAAGAACCTTCTTTCAAGCCTTAGTCTAGAATGATAGCACTATGCTAGAACATGACTTAAATGGAAAGTTAAAGGACCCAACACCTCGACTCGTCACGTTCAACCACAGCAAGGCAAAGGAGGTAAATACCTATATTTCTTGAAAAAGTTTCAAAAAAAAAAAAAAGTATAGTAATGTTTTAGTCATGCAAAAGCTGTGCAATCTCTTTGAAAAAGATGTGTTTTTCATGAAACGTTATGAGTTGCTTTTTGGACACTAAGTGTAATGAGCTATGCATGACCAGCTATGTGACCTTTTGGACTTATGGTAATAGTGTTAATAACTCACATCTGGGACTATGCATGCAAACCTAGAGCGCCTAAGGAGGTACATTAGGCTAGAGTATCTATGAACGAATAGTCGGGAATGACAACTCTTGCACCGCTTCCAAGAGCGATGAAATCAACGAAAAGATGCAAGATAGGGCGAACCCCTAACTTGTCTTGAAAAATAGAACTTTAAATGCGAACTACGACGTACTGTATTACGACCTTTACGTTTAAAAAGGAGAAAGAACGTCCAAAATTATGAGGGCCCACGTGTCACTCAAAACGAATACTAATATGATCTACCCCTATCAGGGAACACCCTAACGGTTTATTGATACGACGGCTAGTACTATATAATTCTCTATACATATTACTTCTATACGTTATTTTCTCTTTTCGCGTTTTTGAGAGCCCATTCTTTCGTACAGATGGCACGACAGCGCTACACCCATCGTAGGCCGCTCCGAGCTGGCGCGGATTCCGAGGCAGTGATTCGCTATTTCCGGTCCTACCGCCGCTGCCATGGGGATACGCTGGCAGAGTTCGTAGCACACTACGCGAAGTTATGGGACGAGGCCAACTGTCATGGGGTGAAGCCCTACGAGGGTATCATGAGGCTCGTCGGTTTGTTTCCCGAGGAGTGGCAGAGTTGGATGACGGCCACTGCCGAGTTGTACACGTCGCCCCCGCCTCCCACTTATGAGCCTATCGGGGATATGCCCGGTTTCCTGAGCGCGGTCTCAGCAGGGTGCTTCCACTTCGGTGATGGGCCCCCACCAGAGACGCAGGCGCCCGGGAGCGAGGGATTCCGCAGGTTGCCACCCTTGGCCCTCATGCGGGGTGCAGGCGGAGTATTCAAGGAGGGGCAGTCGTCTCGAGCTCCCGCCCGCGAGAGGGGCCGAGTAGAGGTTACGCCCAACTCGAGTGATGAGACCGGGTCTATGGGGAGCAGCGCGGCGAATGAGGATGATGACAAGAACTCAGAGGAGGAGGGCGTAGACGACGATGAGGTCAGTGAGGAGGACTCCGAGGGAGAGGACCCGGATGAGGAGCCCGAGGAGGTTTTGGAGTGGAGCGAGATGAGGGAGGATGGTCCCGCTGAGGAGGAGCCACAGTTTGGCGGCCTCGCTGACTTGGGGATGGAGTTCATGTTAGAGTTTGTATACTAGAAATCACGTTTCGAGTGATTGAATACTGTAAAACTCTTATTTTATTTTCCAATGAATAAAACAGATTATTTTTGTCATAATGTTGTTATGTTTTACATTTAATGGATGTTAATGCATGTTTAAATGTATAAGTTAACTTAACAAAGTCTAAGTCTTTGTTTTAGTAGACCGGTTGTGGGCGTCGTCCACTTTAAGGTAATACGGTCAGTTCTAAACAAAGAAAAATATGAATTTCACAACCTAGATGGAATTAGACTACCCATCGAGAAAGGTTGCAATGTCAGTCCGTATATTTCTAAGCCTTACTGAAATAAGATGACATTGGTGTGGTATAGCACTGAACGGATCTAACAGCAAGACTTGCCTTGGGCTATCTACTGAAAGGCGAGGTCTTGATAAATATTTATTTCTTAATCAATGTAGGTTAGCATTGAGCATACGGTATTGATTATGCATTGCTTTGACTTATCAAATGGTGCGGGTTTTTCGTAGCCCAATTATCCTGATATATTGGGCAGTGGTGATCGATATCTAGCGGTGCTAGGATTGCTATTATATTGAATCGTGCACGAGGTGAGTCTCGTTTGATAATGTCCTCAAGAGGAGCGCGAAACTAAGTTTTATTATTCGGAACCTAGCTAGTTGGAGTATGATTACTCTATGAATAATAAATGAGTGTTTCATGCTAAGTCCACTCTTGGAATTAATAAGAAGTTAATTAATTAAGTCAATAGCAGACATTAATTAATTAATGGACATATTAATCTTAAGCACGGGAAATGAAAGATAAACGGAAACCCGGATTACTTATAATTTCGGATTTGGATGGGGAGAGTTCAATATTACTTCTGTAGTGGCTGCTCGTAATATTCCAATTATAACTTATATTAAATTGTGGGTTCAATTTAATTAGTAAAAAGTAAATTGGATGAGCCCATATCCAAAGCCTTCCATAGATCCCTGTCTGGGCCCAAAAGGAACTTAATATAAATAGGAGAATAAAGGAGACAGAAAATACACAATATCTCATATTGCAATTTTCGAAAATTTCGATCTCTCCCAGCTGTAGGAGATTTCGAATTTGAGTCCTATTCCAAAAAGGATTTCTTCTGTCTTCTTTATTTAAGTCCTAGTATTCTAGTAAGATCAGCCCACACTGATATTAGAGTACAGTTCGGGAACCAGAGAGAAGATTTGTGGTCTAGTACTTAAAGCTACACGTGGAGAAGTCGCTAGCCATCTTCAATTCTTTGGAGAATTAATTAGGTATTATTCTACTCCGTAGAAAAGCATGTTTTAGGTTTTCAATATTCTTAAAGCATGATTAATTCAAGTTATGAGCATGATACATGTGATAATTACGCGAATAGATTTTGTCTAAATAATCTGCTAAATAGATCTGATTATTATGTGATTTATTTACATGCTCTTCCGCTGCGTGCACCTACAATTGGTATCAGAGCCAGTCTTTGGCTCTGATTATTTGGATTTAAATTTCGCGAAATTCATGTATGCATGTCTTGATTGATTACGAAGCATGTTCTTGTGTTTTTATTTTTTATGTTTATGCATGTTGAACTCAAGAACATTCGAATCATAGAACTTGAATTATTCGAACGAACTAGATGTGCGATTCGTCGGCGCTTGCGCCGGGACGAATTGCGCTATGATCGATCGAAGAGGGTTGCCAATCGAGTGGGAGCCGAGGGCGACGGGCATGGGGCGACGCGCCGGCGAGCAAGGGCTCGCGCGCGCCACCGGCCAAGCCCGCCAAACCCTAGCCGGCCCCGATCAAACGCGATGCGACGCGACAGGAGCCGAGGACGTGCGATCACGCGGCGACGCGCATGCGAGCAGGGGCTCGCGCGCGCCGCCGATCGAGACCGCGAGCCCAGGCGGCACCAGACGCGTCGGACGGAGGAAGCCTGGCACGGTGGCTCGTCCGAGAACCACCGAGGCGCCGGTCTTCTTCGCAAAACCCTAACCCTAACCCTAATACCGAAACCCTAGCCGACCCAGCCCTAGCGAGGCGCAACCGAGAGCAGCCGCCGGCTGCTGGTGCGCGCGAGCTCGTCGGGCAGTGGGAGATCGCCGGGAGGTCGTGGCTCTGGCTGCGCCTTCTGGCTCGACGACGACGGAGGGTGAAATCTCGGCGGTTGTCCGCCGGGAGGAAGAAGGGAGAAGGAAGAGCGCGCCGTAAGGCGCGGGTTTTCCGGCGGTCGTCGGGGGGCGAACACGCCGTCCCGGCGAGAATCTCCGGGGATATCTTCGTATCTTCGTTGTGTAGATTCGTGCCAACCTCGAATCTCTAGAAATTGACGAAAGATTATTTTAATGATTATTTAATTGTTTAATTAATAGATATCATTAAAAATAATATTATTTAATGAAATAAAACATTTTGGGAAGATTTCCCTAGATTTTAGGAATATTTGGATTATTTTCTATATCTATGAATATTTTATATCCTAGATGATATAGATAAGAATAATTTAATAGTTTCCTAATTATAATATATATCTAGAATCTATTATAAGATATGATATATATAAGAATACATTAAATAATATAATTGATATTCTTCCTAATCTTGAACTTGGAAATTATATGAATTTGATTTTTCATGTCTAATTAAGATTATAAATAATGTATTTTATTTTAGATATATCTTATAGTAAGACATGAATGAGAATTAAATTCTAGATTAATAGTTTCTATATTAAGATATTAAAGATTATAAAAGATTTAATTATCCAGTAAATTAAATACCAACAGAATTTAATTAGTCTTAATCTGCCTTAAGGCTAAAGGATAATTAATTAAAACCATAACCCAAATTTCTAAGCGATAATTATGAACTAATGGTTTATATATGGTCTCCATCGGTTGGACTGCCAAATTTTGTGAAGCTGATTTTCTAATATTATCGCCACCTACAGAGTAGGGACAATAATCCTACGAAAACAGTAAGTTCATAAGGGCGGACTTCTCAAATAATGAATAGAGTGAACTAGAAAGTGATTCCTAATATTATCGCCACCTACAGAGTAGGGACAATAATCCTAAGGAATTGCGAGTTTCAGGGTTCAATCGGAATTTATGAGATAGCTTGATTTTGTTATCAACACATGAACATTGTTATGGGAGTGTGTTGTAGAAATAAAATACTGTAATGCTAAACCAGGTGGTCGTGCTTAGGAAGCATTTGACATGTCAACCTCCAGAGGAGGAAGCTATTGATATGTCGGTGTTGTGACCAGTAAATTGTCGAAATTTTAATGCGTATTAACCTCCTGAGGAGGATACAATTTATTAATTTTGCTGTTGTAAGATTTTGAAAAGTTTTATGGTTAATCTACTCAATTTCCTTACATAAGTTTATGACAAATAGTAAAATCTTCTGTTTGAAGTGCAATAAAATTCGTCAAGATGTCTTTTAATCCTCTTTCTGCCATTCTCAAAGAAAACAAACTCGAAGGCCAAAATTACATCGAATGGAAACAAAACTTGGATATCGTTCTCACAGCAGAAGAGTACAAGTTCGTACTCACTACTCCACGCCCAGCTGTCCCGGCTGCTAGTGCCAGCCAAGCATTGCGAGATGCGCATAGACGGTGGCATAAGGCGAATGAGATGGCTAAGTGCTACATGTTGGCTTCTATGTCATCAGTACTCAAGCATCAGCATTCTGCCATGGAAACTGCCGCCGAGATCATGACAAATCTCGCAAATCTTTTTGGTACTCAGAATCGAACGGCTAAGTCTCAAGCCTTTCGGAGTATCATGACGAAGTCTATGAAGGAAGGCTCGTCTGTGAGGCAACACGTCCTCGAGATGATGAGTCACCTCAACCAGATTGAGGTATTGGGAGGGACGATCGATCCCGAGTCCCAGGTTACTATAATCCTTCAGAGTCTTCCCCCTAGCTTCCAGCAGTTCAAGCTCAACTTTGAGATGAACAAACGGAATTATACTTTAGCAGAGTTGCTGACTGAACTTCAGTCGGCGGAGGACCTTATGGTTCAAGCTAAAGTAGCTATGATGAGTATCGCGCCTAATTCCTCTGGCTCTAAGGCTAGAAGAGGAAAGAAAAAGGCACCGAACCAAGTAGCAGTCAACAATGCTAAGGGAAAGAAGAAACAGCGGGGTGACAAGAAGCAAACTGGAAAATGCTTCAAGTGTGGAGAGAAAGGTCATTGGAAGCCAGATTGTCCTAAAAAGGGCAAGGCTACAGGTATGCACCATGCTCTAGTAGTCGAGTCATGTTTGGCTTTGACATCTACTCATACTTGGGTTATTGATACTGGAGCAACTGATCATATATGTTTTGATCCTGACTTGATGCAGGTGACAAGACGGCTACATGATCGTGAGATAGAGGTCCAGCTGGGCGACGCTACGAAAGTGGCGGCCGTTGCAGTGGGAGACGTTTATTTACGTTTTTCTAGTGATAGATTTTTGATTTTGAAGAATGTTTTGTTGATACCCTCTTTTAGAAGAAATTTAATTTCAGTTTCTAAATTGTCTTATGATGGATATTCGATTTCTTTTAATGACAATTGCGTTATTAAGAAAGATGGTTCTTATATCTGTCGCGGTATCATGGAAAACAATCTGTACACGATCACTTCTACACAATTTAATCAACGTAAATCAGAACTCAATGCTACATCGAAAATTTCTAAGAAAAGAAAAGAACCTTCAACTTCAATGAATGAAACGTACTTATGGCACCTTAGACTTGGTCATGCCAACGAAAGAAGGATTCATGCGATGGTTGATCAAGATCTTATTAAAGGTCTTGAGAAGGAACCGTTTTCGAAGTGTGAGTCCTGTCTCGAAGGCAAGATGACTAAGAGATCTTTTAGATCAAAGGGGAATAGGGCCAAAGAAGTACTTGAGCTCATTCATACTGATGTGTGTGGACCAATGTCAACCGAGGCAAGGGGCGGTTTTCGATATTTCGTCACCTTTACAGATGACTACTCGAAAATCGGATACATCTATTTGATGCGCTACAAGTCTGAAACTTTTGACAAGTTCAAGGAGTTTAAGGCTAAAGTAGAGACGCAACATGGTAAGAGTATCAAATGCCTGCGATCTGATCGCGGAGGCGAATACCTAAGTGCCGAGTTTTTGGACTATTTATCGGTAGCTGGGATTGAATCCCAAACGACTGCGCCGGGCACACCCCAGCAGAATGGCGTGGCTGAAAGAAGGAATAGGACCTTATTAAATATGGTCAGATCGATGATGAGTTATGCACGGTTACCTGTTTCGTTTTGGGGTCATGCTTTGCTTTCTGCAAACTATCTCTTAGACGTCTTACCTTCTAAATCTGTTCCTACTACCCCATATGAGTTGTGGAATGGGCGTAAGCCCAATCTAGAACATCTCAGAGTATGGGGGTGTCCGGCTCATGTATTGGAAAAGGATCCAACTAAGCTGGAATCTAGGACTGAGGTTTGCGTGTTTATAGGATACCCTAGAGGAACGAAAGCTTATGAATTCTATAGTCTCAGAGATCAGAAAGTGATTGTGAGCACTCATGCCACATTCTTAGAGGAAGACTATGTAATGAATCATAAGTCCAGCAGTGAGATTGCTCTAGAAGAGCTAACTCAAGTTTCAACTTCCATTAACCAAGAACAATTACCAAGTGTAACAACAATTCCAGAAACTTCAACTAATACTCCAGATATTGTAGTGCCGCGCCGCAGTGGGAGGGTCTCTCATGAGCCCGATAGATACATTGGTTTGGGTGAGTGTATGGATCACTCCTCGGACAGCAATGTACTGGATCCCTGGAATTTTGCAGAGGCGCAGGCTGATGTCGATCATTGCGAATGGGTGAAAGCAATGGATTCGGAACTACAATCTATGTTAGACAAAGACGTCTACGATTTGTCTGTCCTACCCGAAGGCTGTACTGCCATTGGGAGCAAGTGGATATACAAACGTAAACGTGGACCCGATGGACGAGTTAAAGTCTTCAAGGCAAGACTAGTGGCTAAGGGGTATACCCAAAAGGAAGGTATCGATTACGATGAGACCTTCTCCCCAGTGGCCATGCTCAAATCGATCCGTATACTTTTGTCTATAGCAGCTTACATGGATTGGGAAGTATGGCAGATGGACGTTAAGACTGCGTTTCTAAACGGGAGTCTTGAGGAGACCATCTACATGGAACAACCCGAAGGCTATGTAGTGAAGGGCAAGGAACACATGGTTTGGAAGCTTAAGAAGGCCATTTATGGTCTCAAGCAAGCATCTAGATCATGGAACCAGTGTTTCGATCAAACTGTTCAAAAGTTTGGATTCGAAAAATGCCCTAATGAAAGCTGCGTGTATAAGAAGGTTGAAAAAGGAAATGTTGTGTTCTTAGTTTTGTATGTAGATGACATTCTTCTAATTGGAAACAATAAAAAGATGTTGTCATCAGTGCGAACTTGGTTGTCCAGCCAGTTCGAGATGAAAGATATGGGTGATGCGGGACACATTCTCGGTATCAAGGTTCTTAGGAACCGAGGTAAGAAAATGTTGTGCTTATCCCAAGAATCTTACATCGAAACGGTACTTAGACGCTTTAGCATGCAAGATGCCAAGAAAGGTTTCCTACCTTTTAGACATGGCATCCAGTTGTCTCAAGAGATGTGTCCTAAGACAGCATCTGAGATAGCAGAGATGAGAAGAATACCATATGCCTCGGCAGTTGGTAGTCTCATGTATGCTATGCTTTGTACTAGACCCGATATCTGCTTTGCTGTTGGCATGGTAGCAAGATATCAATCAAATCCCGGCCAAGGACATTGGACTGCCGTAAAGAACATACTCAAGTACCTTAATCGGACTAAGGACTATGTTCTAGTTTACAATGCAGCCGAGCTCTGTCCTTTAGGATATACAGATTCAGACTTTCAGGCTGATCTGGATTCGAGAAAATCAACTTCCGGATATGTGTTTACCTTAGGAGGTGGAGCTATAGTTTGGAAGAGTGTAAAGCAGAAATGCATTGCAGACTCTACCATGGAAGCCGAGTATGTAGCCGCTTCGGAGGCTGCAAAGGAGGCTGTATGGCTTAAGAACTTCCTTCTGGACTTAGGTGTGGTTACGAATATGCCCAAGCGCATCACCGTTTATTGTGATAACTCTGGTGCTGTGGCAAATTCGAGGGAACCACGGGCTCATAAGGCGAGCAAGCACATAGAGAGGAAGTATCATATCATTCGAGATATAGTGCAGAGAGGAGACATACAAGTGGTCAAGATTGAGTCAGAAAACAACCTGGCAGATCCTTTCACGAAGGCGTTAGCGGTAAAGCCGTATGAAAGCCATGTTGAAGGAATGGGAGTTCGACTAATTCAAGACCTCAATCCGCTTTCAGTATAAGTGGGAGATTTAGACGTTAGCACATTTTGTATACTCGAAAGTGTTTTGAGTATAAGTGGGAGATTGTTAGAGTTTGTATACTAGAAATCACGTTTCGAGTGATTGAATACTGTAAAACTCTTATTTTATTTTCCAATGAATAAAACAGATTATTTTTGTCATAATGTTGTTATGTTTTACATTTAATGGATGTTAATGCATGTTTAAATGTATAAGTTAACTTAACAAAGTCTAAGTCTTTGTTTTAGTAGACCGGTTGTGGGCGTCGTCCACTTTAAGGTAATACGGTCAGTTCTAAACAAAGAAAAATATGAATTTCACAACCTAGATGGAATTAGACTACCCATCGAGAAAGGTTGCAATGTCAGTCCGTATATTTCTAAGCCTTACTGAAATAAGATGACATTGGTGTGGTATAGCACTGAACGGATCTAACAGCAAGACTTGCCTTGGGCTATCTACTGAAAGGCGAGGTCTTGATAAATATTTATTTCTTAATCAATGTAGGTTAGCATTGAGCATACGGTATTGATTATGCATTGCTTTGACTTATCAAATGGTGCGGGTTTTTCGTAGCCCAATTATCCTGATATATTGGGCAGTGGTGATCGATATCTAGCGGTGCTAGGATTGCTATTATATTGAATCGTGCACGAGGTGAGTCTCGTTTGATAATGTCCTCAAGAGGAGCGCGAAACTAAGTTTTATTATTCGGAACCTAGCTAGTTGGAGTATGATTACTCTATGAATAATAAATGAGTGTTTCATGCTAAGTCCACTCTTGGAATTAATAAGAAGTTAATTAATTAAGTCAATAGCAGACATTAATTAATTAATGGACATATTAATCTTAAGCACGGGAAATGAAAGATAAACGGAAACCCGGATTACTTATAATTTCGGATTTGGATGGGGAGAGTTCAATATTACTTCTGTAGTGGCTGCTCGTAATATTCCAATTATAACTTATATTAAATTGTGGGTTCAATTTAATTAGTAAAAAGTAAATTGGATGAGCCCATATCCAAAGCCTTCCATAGATCCCTGTCTGGGCCCAAAAGGAACTTAATATAAATAGGAGAATAAAGGAGACAGAAAATACACAATATCTCATATTGCAATTTTCGAAAATTTCGATCTCTCCCAGCTGTAGGAGATTTCGAATTTGAGTCCTATTCCAAAAAGGATTTCTTCTGTCTTCTTTATTTAAGTCCTAGTATTCTAGTAAGATCAGCCCACACTGATATTAGAGTACAGTTCGGGAACCAGAGAGAAGATTTGTGGTCTAGTACTTAAAGCTACACGTGGAGAAGTCGCTAGCCATCTTCAATTCTTTGGAGAATTAATTAGGTATTATTCTACTCCGTAGAAAAGCATGTTTTAGGTTTTCAATATTCTTAAAGCATGATTAATTCAAGTTATGAGCATGATACATGTGATAATTACGCGAATAGATTTTGTCTAAATAATCTGCTAAATAGATCTGATTATTATGTGATTTATTTACATGCTCTTCCGCTGCGTGCACCTACAGTTCATTCCCCCACCACCGGCCGGACCACCACCAGAGATACCTCCACCTCCAGTGGAGCCCCACCCGGAGGTACTACAGCTGTTCCTCCACCCGGTGGATTTGGCTTCCTTCAATGAGCTGTACAACCGTACATGGCGGATGCGCAGGGAGTTGGCCGCCGGGACCGACATTCCCTTTGCACCAGTAGCAGCCCCAGGGCCACTAGAGCCTGTGGCAGTGCCGGAGCACCCCGAGGAGCCGGTGCCTCCGATGGAGACGTCCCATCAGGGGACTAGTCATGGCGACCCGATGTGGATCAGCAGCGACTCTGAGCAGGACTGATTGGGCAGGCCTCAGGCGTGTTTATCGTAGTAGCTTAGCATCATGTTTTCTCTTTCCATGTATCGAACCTTTTAGGAGTTTTCTTATTTTCCTTATTGCCC